>NC_133658.1:203394188-203571545 GCF_037893015.1 Macrotis lagotis | reverse complement strand
GGGAAAGTAGGTGAAGATGGAACTCTAACCATTTCTATTACACCAATATGATCCTGATACCTAAACCAGGAAGAATTAAAACAGAGGAAAAAATCATAGACCAATCTCACTAACAAATATAGATGCAAAAATCTTAAATAAAATCTTAACAATTTAATTACAGCAAGATATCACTAGGATCAGACATTATGACCAAGTAGGACTTCTCCCCATGATCCAAGGGTTGATTCAATATTAGGAAAACTGTCAGTATAATTAATTATATCAATAACAAACATTTCAGAAATCATATGGTTATGTCAATAGATGCTGAAAAATCTTTTGACAAAATACAGAACCCATTCCTATTAAAAACACTAGAGAGCATATGAATAAAAATATGGATCCTTAGAATAAAACAGTATCTATCTCAAACCATCAAGAAACATTATATGCAATGGGGATAGGCTAGAGGTATTCCCAGTAAGATTAGGGGAAGTTTCTGTTAAAACCTTTTGTAAAGAAGAATTACTCCCAAACCCCACTATCACCACTACTATTCAATATCGTGTTAGAAATGTTAGCTTCATCACTAAGAGAAGTAAGTGAGATAGAAGAAATAGGAAAGGAAGAGACAAAACTCTCACTCTTTGCAGATGACATGATAGTATACCTAAAGAATCCCAAAAAATCATCTAAATACTACTAGAAATAATTAGCAACTATAACAGTCTCAGGATATAAAATTACCCCTCACAAATCCTCAAAATTAATATATATATATATATATATATGCATATAGATAGATAGATAGATAGATAGATAGATATAGATATAAAACTAGATGCAGCAGAAAGAGCTAGAAAGAGAAATCCATTCAAAACTTCAGACAATATTAAATACCTTGGAGGCTACCTGTCAAGGCAGACTCTGAAATTTTTTGAAAACAAATACAAATCATTTCTCACAGAAATAAAATCAGATTTAAATAACTGGGTAAATGCCAACTGCTCATGAATAGGCTGATAAAATATAATAAAAATGAAAATTCTATCAAAATTAAACTACCTTTTTTGTTCCTTACCAATAAAAATCCCAAAGGATTGCTTTAACAAGTTAGAAAAAAAATTAAATAAATTCACATGGAGAAATAAAATGTTGAGAATTTCCAGGGATTTAATGAAAAAAAAAGTGCAAAAGAAGGTGGTTCAGCCTTACCAGATTTGAAATTATATTATAAAGCAGCAGTAATCAAAATTGTTTGGTATTGACTAAGAAATAGAGTGGTGGATCTGTGGAATAGACTAGATGCAATAGCAGGAATTTCTTATAGTAATCTGCCATTTGATAAACCCAAAGACTCCAGCTGTTGGAATAAAAAAACTCTCTCTTCAATAAAAACTGTTAGGAAAATTGAAAGTTACTATGGAAGAAAATTGGATTAGACCAACACCTCACACCCTTTACCAAGACAAGATCAAAATAGATGGAGGATTTAGACATATAAACATATTATAAGCAAACTAGGAGAACAAGGAATAGTTTAACTGTCAGATTTGTGGAAAGGGAAGCAGTTTACAACCAAGGAAGAGATGGAGAACATCATGAAACACAAACTAAATGATTTCAATTACACTAAATTTAAAACCACTGTAACCAAGATCAAAATAAATGTAGTAAACTGGGAAACAATTTTTACAACTAGTGTTTCTGACAAAGTTCTTATCTCTATGTATACAGAGAACTGAGTCAAATAAAAAAAGACAAACCATTCCCCAATTAAAATGGTCAAAGAATATTCAAAGGCAATTTAAAGATGAAGAAATCAAAGCAATCTATAGTCAAATAAAAAATTTCTCTAAATCACTAATTATTCGAGAAATGCAAGTTAAAACATCTTTGAAGTACCACTTCACACCTCTCAGACTGGCCAATATGACCAGAAATTTGGGTAATCTGGGATTCTATTACATTGTTGGTGGAGCTGTGAACTCATCCAAAATTTCTGAAGAGCAATTTGGAATTATACCCAAAAGCCAATAAAAATGTGCATAACATTTGATCCAGCAATAACACTACTTGGTCTAGACCCTGAAGAGATTATGAAAAATGGTAAAAACATCATATGTACAAAAATGCTCATAGAAGCTATGTTTGTGATGACAAAGAAATGGAAACTGAGGGCATTTCCATCAATTAGGGATGGCTTAATAAACTGTGTTATAAATATGTGTTGGAGTACTATTGTTCTATTAGAAACCAGATAGGATGGGAATTCAATGAAGCTTGGAAAAATTTGCATCAACTGATACTTAGTGAGATGAGCAGAACCAGAAGAACATTTTTTCACCCTAACAGCAATATGGGAGTGATGATCAATCTTTTTTTTTGTTTGTTTTTTACAAGGCAAATGGGGTTAAGTGGCTTGCCCAGGGCTACAGAGCTAGGTAGTTATTAAATGTCTGAGGCCGGATTTGAACTCAGGTACTCCTGACTCCAGGGCTGGTGCTTTATCCACTGTGCCAACTAGCTGCCCCGATAATCAATCTTAATGGACTTGCTCATACCAACAGGGCAACAATCAGGTACAATTTTGTGATATCTGCTTTGGAGAACGCCATCTGTATGCTGAGAAAGAATTGTGGAGCTTGACCAAAGACCAAAGACTATTACCTTTAATTATTAAAGACATGTTATCTTTTGTAATTCTGTTATATTTCAAACTATATGATTCTTCCTTAAGTTTATGATTTCTCTCTCATCACATTCAACTTAGATTAATGCTTACTATGGGAACAATGTAAAAACTAACAGATTACCTTCTTTAGCCAGGGTTATGCAGCCATACATTGTCTACATGGGTAACAAAGCACCCTGTCACTTTATCTACATTTGTATATTGTATTTCTTCAAACATCTTTTAGGAAATTCATACTGAGAAAATGATGTAGCTAAAATAGACATAAAAGATGAGCAGCACAGGTGTTTTTCTATATAATAATTATAATACGAAGACTAGTTTTCTAATAAATGACATGAGAAAATGGGTAAGAAACTCAAAAGATAGAAGACATGGATGAGTTTCGATATGCACCCTTGTAAAGAATGCTCATATTGACCCAATCTTAGATTCCTGCCACTACTGAAGTATATTTCAAAATTATATTAACTGCAGAAATTGTACATTGGTGCACTAGAAATAAAATGCTTAATTTGCAATCAGAAGTCTCCTTTCAAAGATTTATTTTCTGTATTATATTAAGTCATTTATGTCATACGTTAAGTCATTTAACCTATTGCATCTCCTTTCCAAAATGGAGGTAATAAGATTAGAATCTCCTACTTCACTGGATTGCTTGGAGTTCAAAATAAATGCTGTCCATAAAAACACTGTAATTACAAGCTATTATATTAATGCAAACGATTAAGAGAGAATTTTAAACTTTGATTGATAGACAAAAACCTTAATGTTTTAGTCCTAATCATTATACCCATAGCAAAAATTGTAGCTGTGTATTTTAAAATTCCATTGATTCTGCTATAATTGATATTTAAAATGTTTCCTCTTTTCTTTTTCTTGTAATTGTTATTGATTTTTTCCTTGAAAGAGATATTGACCTTTTTTAGAAACAAACAAAGCAAAATATTGGATGATTTTGATTTGTATTAAGGTTGCAGTATCTCATTCCTTTTTAAGAGAAAATAGTTGCATCCTCTACTATTCTCTTTAAATTAGGTACAAGTGGACAAGTAGTCAAAATGCTAATATTCTTCTCCTGTTTATGTAAAGGAAGATGAAGGACCTCTAATAAAGGAAAGAGTGTTTTATAAAAAGGAAAAATAGATAAGCGGGAAAAATCAATTAGCTCCTTCCTTTAAAAAATTCAATTTTTGAGGATTTTTTTAATATAATCTTCAATTGCCATTATATCTAACTCTTCTTTGGAGACTTTCCACATAATAACAACAGAACCAAAAAAGAGTTCAAAAAATTAATATGTAAACTATATTCAACCAGTTTAATAACCAAAATCTCCTGCCTTCACAGAGAAAGAATAGGTATATTTTCATATTTTTCTTTGAAATAATGTTTGACCCTCTAATTTCATAGTATTAATTTTTTATTTTGTTTCTTCCACTTGTTTTATTGTTGTCATTATGTATCTGGTTATGCTTACTTTACTTTGAAGGTAAAATGTATTTTTATATTTTCCTTTTTGTTTTTCTTTGTATTTTTCATATTCTATCCTTATTATACTCCATTAATAATAGAATCAGATTATGAACAAGTAAGGTGGGATACAGGGTAGAAATAAAAATTTCATTTGAAATAGATATCCTTTACTTTTTAGTTGTTTAAATGTTGAAATACTGGATATGCACATAAGAGGGCATTAGACACAAGTTCAGGGATTTTGGGTGAATGAAAATAAAATGACATTAGATATTCAATTTAGTCTGCTTGTCTCTGAGAACAAAACTTACTAAAATGCATGAAAATCAAAATGGTTCAGACTTAGCAAAGACTATTGGGCTTGCCTTAAGGAGAAAACTGAATCCAAATTATAATTCTGACACTTACTGTGTAACATAATTATCACTAGCTATATCTAAGACTCAGTTTCCACATATTCAAAGTATGGAATTTAATAATGACAATAATATATAGCTGCTAGTTAAAATCAGTTTAGGCTTCTCAAATTTCTTTACATATTTCTTCTTGTTTGACTCTTACAGCAAATGAATGTGTAGGCTTTGAGAATGGGAAAAGAAGACAACTGTGAGAGAAGTTGTTTAAATGGAAATGTTAAAAATGGCAACTTTGGGGGTTTTGTATGGTTGTTGAGTCTGAGGAGTCAATGATGCTGACTCACCAAGGGCAGCTAATCTGGTGTTGTCTATTGAGGTAGAGGTAGATATCTGCTATGCAGAATGCAATTTATTCATACATCCTCATCTAATATGATGCTGTCTCACTCAGAATGAATATGGGAAATGAGTTAACTGTAGAATGGGGAGACATTTAACTCCCTCAACATTTTACTAGTGTATAATGTTTGCTTTTATGGGGGCATATGTTTCTATCATGAGTTGACATTAAAAAAGGGAGGCATTAGGCATATTATGAGAGAAGAATTTCAGAAGTTTCCCAAAAGTTTCTTCTTTGTTGTTACAACATGCATTCTGATTACAGTGAGATCAGTCTCTCAAGAGGCAGTGTTCAGCACAAAAAAATGCAGTTGAAAGATTTCATAGTTGTAGGAGTTAGTGGAGTGGGAGTGTTTGGAGTAATAATGATGAAGGGTATGTGTGGTACATTGGAAGAACATGCCTTCATTAGTGAGCATAGGGAGGATGGGATGTGACTCAACTTCTCACCCTCTAATTGACTGTTATCTTGGAGACTACTATGGTATTAAAGGACTGATTTTGGAGAAAGCACAGCCTAATATCAAGTCCTGCCTGTGACTCATATTGGTTCTGTAACCTCAGGCAGATCATCTAATTTCTCATTTTGCTCAAGACGAAGTAAGTTAAGTGTGAGTAGAAGAAAACTTACTCATTTAACAAACAAAGGGTGTTTCCTCAATAGATATTTCCTACATTGATGTCAGGACCAAATAGTAAAATGAAATATACAAAATTAAACAGACTAAAATGCCTGTGTAACTTTAGATAAACCTCTTATTGTCTAGAGCTTTTGGTAACTTCATTTATGAGACATTTGGACTACAATAATCGAATTTGTGTTACAATGATTTACCAATGTTATCTTAACTGTTAGACAGCAACCTGCCAGAGGACAGGAACCATATGTTATTTATCACTGCATATACCCAAGCCTTGTATTATACATAGCTTGTGCATTTTAGACAATAAATATTTATTGCATTGAATAAAAGCACTCTAAAATCTATAATTCAGTGAATATATTATACACATTCATAGATGTATATTACATTTTGAATTAAATGAATAATAAACAAATTTTGGCTTTTATTTATTTATTTATTTTTCTAAATTTTTTTTATTCTCATTTCCTACAAATGTTTTTTTTTACATTAATAAAATATACTTGTTTACAAGTAAACAAAATCCCCCTCGCCTCATGAATATAGATTTGCTTGGGCGAAAAAGTAAAGGGGAGAGAAAAAAATTAAAATTAAAAAAAAAATAATAGTAATAATTGTAGCTATGGCCAGGTGGCGCCATGGATGAAGCACCAGCCCTGGAGCCATGAACACCCGAGTCCATATCCAGCCTCGTAAACCCAATAATCATCCAGCCATGTGACATGCAAGCCACCCGATCCCCACTGCCCTGCAAAAACCAAAAAGAAGAAAAAAAAAGACCCAAAATAAAATAAAATGGTAATAATAGTAGGGGTGGCTGGGTGGCAGACAGAGCATTGGCCCTTGAGCCAGGAGCACCTGGGTCCAAATTCGGCCTCAGACATCCAAAGATCACCCTGCTATGTGGCCCCAGGCAGGCCATCCAGCCCCACTTGCCCTGCACCCTCCCCCAAATAATAATAACAAAAAAATGTGCTTCAGTCTTTGTTCCAACACCATCAACTCTGTCGTGAGTGGATCACATTCTTTATGATAAGTCCATCACAAAATTTACTTCCATATTTTTCCAACATTGCCATTGCTGTTTGCAACTCCCTCCTTTCTTATTTCTCCACTACCATGTACTATATTTTCTCTCTCCTTTCACTCTGACTCTGTGGAGGGTCGCTGAGTGGCATAGCAGACAGATTCCCTGGTCCTGGGGCCAAGAAGACCTGAGCCCCCATACCACCCCTTAGGCCCAGAATCCACCTGGCCCTATGGTCCTGGGCAGGCCATCCAATCCCAGCCCCTTGCAAGAAGTAAAAAAAAAAATGAGTTAGATCTGAACACTGTCCCCCCATGGTCCATCTTCTCCTCCTTTACTCACATCCCCACCCCTTCCCCCTGCTCCCCCCTCCTTCTTACTCCAGATGTCTATACCACATTGAGTATATTTGCTGTTTCCTCTCCTAGCCATCTCTGATGAAAGCAAAGGTTCCCTCATTCCCCCTTGCCTCCCCCTTCCATATCATTGCAATAGCTCATTGTAATAAAAAAATATTATTATATGAAATATCTTGGACTATTCCCCCCTCTCCTTTTTCTTTCTCTCTTTCCATTTCCCTTTTTTTCCTATTGACTCCATTTTTACACCATATTTTATCTTCAAATTCAGCTTTCTCCTGTGCTTCAAGTATAAAAGCTCCCTCTACCAGCTCTCTATTAACTGAGATGGTTCAAATGAATATTATCAGTATCATTTTTCTATACATGCAGTTCATCCTCATTAAGTCCCTCATATTTCCCCCCTCTCCTTCAATCTACATGCTTCACCTGAGTCCTGTATCTGAAGATCAAACCTTCTGTTCAGCTCTGGCCATTCCAAAAGGTACCTTTGAAATTCCCCTGGCTCATTGAAAATCCATCTTTTTCCATGGAAGAGGACATTCAGCCTTGCTGGGTAGCTCATTCTTGGCTGCATTCTAAGCTCTTTTGCCTTCTGGTATATTGTATTCCAAGCCCTATGAGCTTCCAATGTAGATGCTGCTAAGTCCTGAGTGATCCTGACTGCAGCTCCACGATATTTGAACTGTGTCCTTCTGGCTGCTTGTAATATTTTCTCTTTGACTTGGGAGTTCTGGAACTTGGCTATAATATTCCTAGGGGTTGGTTTTTTGGGATTTCTTTCTCGGGGGGTTCGTTGGATTCTCTCCATTTCTATTTTGCCCTCTGCTTCTAGAATATCAGGGCAATTTCCCTGTAGTAATTCTTTGAAAATGATGTCAAGGCTCTTTTCCTGATCATGACCCTCAGGTATTCCAATAATTTTCAGATTATCTTTCCTAAATCTGTTTTTCATATCAGTTGTTTTTTCAATGAGATAGTTCACATTTTCTTTTAATTTCATTTTTTTGGTTTTGAAGTATTGATTCCTGATTTCTGGTAAATTCATCAATCTCCCTGAATTCTATTCTTTGTCTGAAGGATTTATTCTCCTCAGAGAGTTTTCTTATCTCTTTTTCCATCTGGCCAATTTTGCTTTTTAAAGCATTCTTCTCCTAAATAACTTTTTGAACTGTTTTATCCATTTGACCTAAGCTGGTTTTTAGCATGCTATTTTCTTCAGCATTTTTTTGGATTTCCTTGGCTAAGCTGCTGACTTCATTTTCTTGTTTTTCCTGCATCTCTCTCCTTTCTTTTCCCAGTTTTTCTTCTAACTCCATCATTTGATTTTCAAAGTCTTTTTTGAGCTCTATCATAGCCTGAGCCCAATTTCTGTGTTTCTTGGAGTCTTTAGATGTAGGAGCTTGTGTTTCCTCATCTTCAGACTGAGTATTTTGATCATTTGTGAGCTCATTTGCAAAATATTTCTCAATGTTCTTCCTGTTCTTTCTTTGCTTATTCATTTTCCCAGCCTAAACCTGTTTTTGGGGGGTGCTTCCTGAGCTTTTGGTACACTCCCACAAGCGTCTCAGTGTGTGAGGTTCTGTCCTCCCTCCTGGTCTGTGAATGAACATAAGTGCCCCGCTCTGCCACGGGGCTGAGTTGGTGGGGGGGGGGCTCTGCTGTTCTATGGGGGGGCCTAGACTAGGATCAGGATCTGAATGTGCTCAGAGCCCCAGAGTCCTGTTCCAGAGGCAAAGGACAGAGCTCAGCAGTCTCTCTCTCTCTTCACCCCCCCTCCCTCAGCTCAATGGGCTCATGCCCTGGGGGCTCCTGCTTACTGGCTCTGCCTGCTTCTGTTTCCTGGATTTGGGCTGCTGAAAGACCAAGCTGCTGGCTGTGTGCCCTGAGGGCTGGACTCCATGTGCTTGCTCTGGCAGTGGTCCCCCGCTGTTCCCCACTTTGTGCTGGTGCTCCCCAGGGTGCAGCTCAGGAGACTCCCCCGCTGCTGTGAGCCACAGCTCCCAGCTCCCTGGGGCTGCCTCCAGGAGGCTGAAGTTCTTTGGCTCTGGCTGGCCACCCCACTGGAGGGCTGCCCCTCCAGCCTTGGGGAGCAGAGCCTTTCTGCTCTTTTCCAGGTTACCTTGAGTAGGAGAACTGCCTCACTGGTTCCCTTTGTGGGTTCTGTCTCTCGAAAGTTTAGTTAGAGTCCTTAGTTTATGAGTTTTTATCAGAGAGCTCCTAAGACTGATCCCTTCATGTTGTTATCGTGGCTCTGCCCCCCTCATAATGAAGAAATTTCACATATAATATAGTGTGAAATTCTACATTCACCAAATGACAATATTTTTCTCATACTCTATAAATGAAGACACAATATTTAAAGTTTTGAATGAAATAAAAAGAAAAGGAAGAAAACATAGAATCATTAAGTGTTTTGAGTTAATCTTTATTTTTTCTTCCACAAGGCTCTAAAATGAAATACAATCAAATTGTAGATCTAGAGATGGAAGGGAGCCTAACCATCTTATATAACATATGGGGAAACGGAGGCCCAAATGACTTGGTCAAGTTGATCAGTTAAGTTATAATTGTCATTGACAAGATTGAATGCATCTTCTTTGAAACTCAAACCATTTTCTTTCTTTTCAATTTACAGGCTCAATATAATATTTACTTTTCGGTTGATAGAAAATTCTCAATATTTTACAATTTTTCAGTAGGCATTTTATATACTGCACCTTAAAAAACTAAGAGAAATTGAAATTGACATTCATTTTTCCAAAATAAATTGATAATAAAACATACCAAAAATTTGTGCTCTCCCTAAGAGCTTAAAGCCATTACTCACAAGAATTGAAGCAATGGAATACCTAGTAAAAGTATCTAATACTATTCATAAGCTTGTATTGTTTTAAAAATACAAGCTTATAAAATAATCTACAAATCTTAAGATTTAATAAATTAAGTTTTCTTGCTCGTAAAAGATAATCTTTGATGACAATATACATTTTATTAAGCATTACATATTAAGTCTCACATTTCTTCATAATTTTTGATGTCTTTGTGTGTGTATGTGTGTGTGTGTGTGTGTGTGTGTGTAACTATGTGTATGTGTGCATGTGTACTCTCTAGAAAGAGAGAAAAACCAATACCTTCAGGGCCCCGAAATGTAGCTAGAGAAGATTCAGATGAGGTGACCATAAGTTACAGTGATTTTAACACAATGCACCTAAGGCTACTTGAAGCATAGCACCATTTTTTGGAAAGATTTTATTTATTTTGAATTTTACAATTTTTTCTCTAATCTTGCTTCCCTCCCACCCCCCCACTCTCCACAGAAGGAAATTTGTTAGTCTTTACATTGTTTACATGGTATGCATTGTTCCAGTTGAATGTGATGAGAGAGAAATCATATCCTTATGGAAGAAACACAAAATATGAAATATAGCAGAATTACATAATAAGATAACTTTTTTTTAAAATTAAAGGTAATAGTCTTTAGTCTTTGTTCAAACTCTACAGTTCTTTCTCTGGATAAAGATGGCATTCTCTGTTGCAGATATCCCAAAATTGTGCTTTATTGTTGCCCTGTTGTTTTGAGCAAGTCCATTAAGGTTGATCATCACTCCCATGTTGCTATTAGAGTGTACAATGTTCTTCTGGTTCTGCTCATCTCACCCAACATTGGTTCATGCAAATCCTTCCAGGCTTCCCTGAATTCCCATCCCTCCTCGTTTCTAATTGAACAGCAGTATTCCATCACATACATATACCACAGTTTATTAAGCCATTCCCCAATCAGTGGATACTCACTCAATTTCCAATTTTTTGCCACCACAAACAGAGCTGCTATGAATACAGGTGATGTTTTTACCCTTTCTCATATTCTCTACAGGGTATAGATCCAGTAGTGCTATTGCTGAATCAAAGGGTGTGCATATTTTTTGTTGCCTTTTGGGCATAATTCCAAATTACTCTCCAGAAAGACTGGATGAGTTCACAGCTCCCCCAAAAATGTATTAGTGTCCTAGATTTCCAACATCCCTTACAACATGGATCACTGTCTTTTCTGATCATATTGGCGAGTCTGAGAGGTATGAGGTGTACATCAGAGATGTTTTAATTTGCATTTCTCTAATAATTAGTGATTTGGAGCAATTTTTCACATGACTACAGATCCCTTTTATGTCCTCATCTGTAAATTGCCTTTGCACATCCTTTGACCATTTGTCAATGGGGAATGGCTCATTTTTTTTAAAAAATTGACTCAGTTCTCTGTATATTTTAGAAATGAGTCCTTTGTTTCAAATACAAGTCATAAAATTTTCTCCCAATTTATTATATTTCTTTTGATCTTGGTTATAGTGTTTTTTTCTGTACAAAACCTTTTTAATTTATGTAATCAAAATTGTCTATTCCACTGATCCACCACTCTATTTCTTAGCCAGCACCAGACAGCTTTGATGACTGCTGCTTTATAATGTAATTTCAGATCAGGGTTGGACCACATTCTTTTGCACTTTTTTCATTAAATCCCTGGAGATTCTCAACTTTTTACTTCTCCATATAAATTTACTTATAAATTTTTCTAACTCATTAAAGTATTTTTTTTTTGGAATTTTGATTGGTAGGGCACTAAAAGAAAGAGTTTAATTTTGGTAGAATTGTCATTTTTATTATATTTGCTCAGCCTGTCCATGAGTAGTTGATATTTGCTCAGTTATATTAATCTGATTTTATTTCTCTAAGAAGTGATTTATAATTGTATTCAAAAAGTTTCTGAGTCTACCTTGACACATAGACTCCCTGGTATTTTATATTGTCTGAAGTTACTTTGATTAGGATTCTCTTTATAGCTCTTCCTGTTTGCTCTTGCTAGTAATATATAGAAATCTTGAGGATTTATGAGTGCTTATTTTATATCCTGCAACCTTGCTAAAGTTACTAATTATTTCTAGTAGTATTTTAGATGATTTTGGGGGATTCTTTAGGTATACCATCATGTCATCCTCAAAGAGTGAGAGTTTTATCTGTTCTTTCCCCATTCTAATTCAAATTTTATTATCTTATTGCTGAAACTAACATTTCTAATACAATAGTAGTGGTAATGGGCACCCTTGTTTTACCACTGATCTTACTGTGGAAGGCCTCTAGCCTATTCCCATTGCATATAATACTTCTTGATTGTTTCAGATAGATAATATTAATTATTCTAAGGAACAATCTTTTTATTCCTATGCACTCCAGTGTTTTTAGAAGGATTTGGTTGCTGTATTTTGTCAAAAGCTTTTTCAGTATCTATTGATATAAACATAAGTTTTCGGATAGGTTTGATATTGATATAAATAATTATATTGACAGTTTTCCTAATATTGACCGAACCCTGCATTCCTGGCTTAAAGCCTACTTGATCATGACGCATTATCCTAGTGACAACTTCTTGTAGTCATTTTGCTAAAGTTTTATTTAAGATTTTTGCATCTATAAGCATTAGGGAGAAAAGTCTATAGTTTTCTTTCTCTGTTTTAACTCTTCCTGGTTTAGGTATTGGTACCATATTTGTGTCATAGAAAGTGTTATGCAGAGTTCTGTCTTCTCCTATTTTTCCAAAGTCTTTATATAGAATTGTAATCAGTTGTTCCTTAAATGTTTGAAAGAATTCACTTTTGAATACATATGGCCCTGGAGATATTTTCTTAGGGAATTCAGTAAGGGTTTGTGAAATTTCTTTCTCTGAGATAGGTTGCCTTCCTACATCCAGCCCCCTCCCCTTATTTTCCCCTTTCCTTTTGCCCCTTCTTCCTTCCCTTCCTTGTTCCCCATTTGCTTCCCCTTCCCTTTCCCCCTTTTAACACTTTAAAGGGAAGACAGGTATTTAATTTCCTCTTCATTTAACCTGGGCAACTTATATTTTGTAGATATTCATCTGTTTCATTTAGATTATCAAATTTCTTGGCATAGAGTTGGGCAAAATAATTCTGAATTATTACTTTAATTTCCTCCTCATTGGTGGTGAGCTCATCTTTTTCATTTTTGATACTAAGAATTTGGTTTTAATTCTTTCTTTTCTTTAAATCAAATTGAGCAGAGTTTCATCAATTTTATTGTCTTTTCCATAAAACCAGCTCTGTGTTTTATTTATTAGTTCGATAGGCTCCTTGCCTTCCATTTTATTAATTTCTCCATTAATTTTTAGATTTTATAAATTTATATATAATTGGGGTTTTTTAATTTGTTCTTTCTCTAATTTTTAGTTGCATATTTAGATCATTGATTTTGCATTTCTCTAATGTATTCATATAAGCATTTAAAGATATAATATACTACCTGACAGCCACCTTGAGTTTATCCCATAGGATTTGGTATGTTGTTTCATTATTACCATTATGTAGGATAAAATAATTAATTCTTTTTATAATTTTTTGTTTGATCCACTCATTCTTTTAAATGATGTTACTTAGTTTCTAATTAATTTTGGCTCTATAACACCTTGACCCTATACTGCAGGTGATTTTTATTTCATTATGACCTGAGAAATATGTATTCACTATTTCTACCTTCCTGCAATTGATTATTAGTTTTTTATGCCCTAGTACATGGTCAATTTTTGTGTAAGTGTTAAGTATTGCAGAAAAGAAAGTATATTCCTTTATATTCCCATTCACTTTCCTCCATAAGTCTATCATTCTTAGTTATTCTAATCATCTATTTACATCATTAGGTTCCTTCTTCTTTATTTTATAGTTATATTTATCTAAATCTGAAAGCAGGAAGTTGAGATGTCCCATTAATAGAATTTTGCTAGCTATGTCTTCATATAACTCCTTGGATGCTATACCAGTGAGTGCAAATATATTTAGTATTGAAATTACTTTATTGTCTATGGTACCTTTTCGGAGGTTATAGTTTCCCTCCTTATCTCTTTTAATGATATATTTTTTGCAGCTGCTTTTTCTGAGATAAGGATTGCTACATCTGCTTTTTTCACTTCACTTGAAGGAAAGTATATTTTGCTCCAACCTTTTACCTTTACTCTATATGTATCTCTCTTCATCAGGTGAGTTTCTTGTAAGCAGTATATTATAGGATTCTTGTTTTAAATCAACTCTGCTTTTCACTTATGGTTTGAGGGAGTGTTCATCCCATTCACATTCAAAGTTATAATTATTAACTCTTTATATGCCCTCCATGCTATCTTCCCTCCCTTTCTATTTATCGAGTAACAGATATTGTACAGAAGCATCATTAATTTGTTGTGCTAAATCATATAAATCTTCAATTATCTAAAATTCCATCAAAATGATTAATTTTTTCCCATGAGTGAGAGACTCATATTATATTATAATTTTGTCAAGCATAAAGATGAATATGAATAATTACTTGTCAAACTAGTCTTATATTCTCTCATATGTACTTTATCCGCAACATTCTCAATAGGATCCCTTAATACTTTGATCACTTTATAAAATTCCTCATCTATAGTTCACTGCTCCTTGAATCCCAAAGAAAGACTTTCTAAGCTAAATCATCTAGAAATTGAGCTTGTACTACTTCATTCTTTACAGTGCTTACAGACATTGCTAGAGAAATTGATGAAGTAATAATAGATATTAATAAAGATATTCCTAGAATAATGCATGAAATGCATCTTTTTTCCTTTACTACTATAGGATATTGAAAAATCATTTTTTCTATTTCAGAAAACACATGATCATCCCTACTTTGATACCAACCTGGGTTTTTATGGATATCATCACATACTTTGGTCCTCGTAATGATAAATATTGGTTCTAGGGTTTTACTATCAATACATTCTATTACAGTACAGTTTAGACAGGATACATTGTAATAACCTTCCTTTACTGATATATTTACATTAGATCCATACAGAAAGGCATAATTGTTTCCCAGACAAGACTTCCCCATCACTGTCTCATGTGAAGTGATTCTGTATCTCTTCATGTGATGTTGCTTAGTCCCATAATCATAGCTATTTTCCAGCCTTCTCCTAAAGTTTTTCCCCACCTATCCATATATAATGGAGCAGGGAATCCATGATAAAGTGTAAACATATATATTATAACAGGTGGCTTGTCTGCAGGAAAGGAATTTTGTTATTGGGTTTCTCTGTTAAATGATAAGTTAATGGACTTACTGGAATACACATGTAGCTATTTTTGGAGAAACAGAGAGAAGATTTTGCTGATAATCTGTTAAAATTAAATCAAACAGGAGGGTCGTGTTCAAATTGCGGTTGAACTTTTTTTGATTTGGGGGTCTTTTTTCCTTCTTCCACAAATCATACCCAAGGTCATTGAGGATAAAAAACCCATCTGTTTTCTTCCTTGGGGCATTCTGTCACACTAGTCTGTATTTGAAATAACAGCATCACAACAGTCCATAGTTTTTGTATGGACTGCTTGTTTTATATTTTACCCCTTTTATGTAATCTTCTTCCATGATAGATCTCACATTTCTTTGAGCAATACAGCATTCACCTCCATCTGTAGAGATACAAAGAAAACCTGGCCCTTTTGTTAATACCTTCTTATGTCCTTTCCATATTCCATCCTGATTTTTCCACATAATTTGTTCATTATGTACCTTTTGTACAAGTTGCTTATTTAGTTTAGAATTGCTATTGCCATTTACTGGAGGATGGCATAGTATTTCATGACTGGAATTATATGTTTTTCATTAAATGTTAAATAATTGTATGTATAACATGCCATGCCTATGCTAACTTTAGATTTATTCCCCAAATTCCCTTTCTTTTATTTTTGGAGAATGGTTTTCATTGTCCTGTTTGCTCATTCTACAATAACCTGACGATGGGGGTTATAAAGTATTACTGTTATATGTATAATGTTAAATTCCTTACAAAAGGTTCCAAAAGACCTAAAAACATCTGCTGCTAGACCATTATCTGTTTTAATGGAAACTAGAAGAAACAGGAGATCAGATGACAACAATTTCCATTTTATTCTAGGGGGCATTAATTTTTTTTTTATTTTCAGTGGCTTCTGTGAAAAATCCATAGAAACAGTGAGTCCTGCTTGCATGAAAAAGTCTCTTCCCTATGAGATCATGGGAAGTCAATACCTCATATGATCTAATTTTCCCCCGTTTTTTTCAAATTTCCAATCTCTTATACAACCTTCTTCTAAGTTCACTATTTTTACTTCTTTAAAATTAAACATTTACTTCTTAATCTACATGGAATATAATATTTCCATGCTGACATCTCATTCTCTTAAAGTTAACCTTATAAGTAATTATCTATCTATAAATTTAGTATAGCTAGCTAGCTAGTTAGATAGATAGATATATTTTTTAACAATCCAAAGTAAAACTTTTATCAATGCCAAAGTAAAGGATGCATATATAATTTCTTCTTCTTAAATAATAGATTTTAAGGAAGAAATATTCCCTTTAAGGAACACTAGGTGGAAGAGCAGTTTTTCACAATCTCTCTGAACCAAAAAGCCTTGAGAGATATAGCTTTGTTGGCAAGTTATTCTCCAGTTTTCTTATAACAAATATTTAAAATGGTGATGGATGATACTTCAATTAATTCATTGTTTGTCATTGTAACACAATCTTAAAATTTCAAAAAATTATCTTAATCTGTTCTTATACAAAGTTTACTAATTATACATAATACATTTTAATTTATATATTCCCTTTACTTCCTAAAACTTCTATAATACATAAAATTTTCTTGAGACCAGATGTTTCTAAAAATCACTTTTTATGATTATAAGATTTTATTCATACTTCTCTTAATAATCTTATAAATTCCAAACTCATATTCAAAATTACATTAAATTATTTTCCTTTTCAAAATATAAAAGCTTGCAAATCCTTCTTATCTGTATCAGTGTTATTCTAACTTCTCAATGCTCTAACTTAAAAGAGCTTTCTATCTTCACTCACAAATGATGCTCTGGAAATTGGAGATTCCTTATATTTTGAGATATCAAGGTAGAGTGTACTAATTATTTAAAAATGCTAATTAATATCAGTCCAAAAATAATTTTGGGGACAATTTCAATGTCTTCTAAGTCCCTTATAAATATAATTTGCCAAATCAGTAAATAAAATTCTATTAGTCTATCGGACCAGAAAAGAGACAATAGAAAATAAGAGAAAATAATAGAACCCCCTTTTCCTCCAAGAAACATGATTCTCAGAAAAAAAAAAATCTCCTTTGTTGGTGCCTGTCATGAGTTTTGAAAAAAAAAGATTTAATTTTTAATGGAAAGAAGATTGGCCAATCAGAACACAGAGAACAAGCCTGAGACACAGCTGAAAGTTTTTCTCTGCCTGTGTTTTAAGGCAAATCCACATAGACACATAAACGGAGTCAGAGCACTGAGAACCATTTAGAACCCCTAAAATCTGGGGAAAACCCACTTTGCTCTCACACTAAAGGGTCCCTATAAACATTACACAAAGAAAAAAATAGCAAGATACCAGATAAACACACATATACTCCTTTGAACTGCCTTTATGTTTATCATAGGTCTAGAGGACTGTATTTTTTCTGTAAACATTCCCATTACTATTGTGGAACCTGAATTTCTAATAATATTCCTTCTGCTACTATTTGGTTGACTTCAATCTCTATATGGTTTTGTAGGGGGATTAAAAACTGAGATTTTTATTCCCTTCTAATATAGCAAGCTGGATTTGTAAACCAGTATAGTCCGTACTTTGTGCATTTACCACTAAACATTTGTTGCTATCTATTTTTTGGTTATTGTATAGGAAAAGTGACTGTGGTACCAGCTCTAATTAAATAATTTCCTCAGGAACAGAGATTAATTAAGAATGCTCACTGTGAGAGTTAACTCCTGATATTTCTTTAATTCCTTTGTTCCTGAGCTGACCTCTTCCTCCATTCCTAACATTCTCCATTTCTTTTCCTGGGCCTGTGGGGGTTGGCCCCACATAGGGTTTAAATGGCTTTCACTTGATCAATGTCCTGGTTTTTTGCACTTTGGACAGGGAGGTATTGGCTAAGGACCTCACCCTTTATTTCTATAGTTCTTTTTTATATGCCCAGTCTTTCCACATTTAAAACACTTTATACTATTTCTTTTTGAAAACCCCGAGCCAGGATTTGTACCATGATTTGTTCAGAATAGGTGGCAGAACCTAGTTTGACCACTGAAGCATCCTGCCTATTCTCTATTAAGGCTTTTTTTTTACAGTCAGTATTAAAATTAGTTCTTATCAATTGTTTTAATATCGAATCTATCCCAGGGAGATTCCCCTTGCTTTTAGCCACTGCATCCTGCATTCCTGGGTTTAATGAGGCTGTCACAGTTCTGCAGCCTTCTGTAAATTCTGACATCCTTTCTAAGACCCAGGAAGATGCTTAATAAACAACTTCCAAATATTTCTTTATGTCTCTAATTTCTACTCTATATCCCTGCTTTTTTATTTTTTTAATTTTTTGAAATATTTTTAAGTTTTTTTTTTTTTTTTTTTGCAAGGCAATGGGGTTGAGTAGCTTGCCCAAGGCCACACAGCTAGGTAATTATTAAGTGTCTGAGGCTGGATTTGAACTCAGGTACTCCTGACTCCAGGACCAGTGCTCTATCCACTGTGCCAAATAGCTGTTCCCAATATCCCTGCTTCTTCAAAGCCTTTTATGAGTTTCTTTATCTGAAACTCCTAGTACTTGTCATATCATAAGATTTCTCTTACCTCACCAGTCCATATATACTGGGGTTGCAGCTGGAGACCTCTTTTGCTTCTAGAGGCTGATCCTCCCTGTGATTGAAGCAATCTTTCCCCAATCCCCTGGGGGGTTCCATATTATGGGCACTACTTGATAGGTGCACAGACTACTACAGCAAGGACTATCTCAACTTGCAGTGATGAGACGGGAGGCAGAGATGGTAAAACACTACAAATTTTATTAGGGTCACATAGCAGCTTATATCCTTGTCTACTTCTGTAGTCATGGACAACTCATGCTACCAGATTAAGCACCAACCATATTAAATTGTACACACTGGTTAAGCAGTTACACATTCTTATGCACACTTCAATGCTCTTGCAATAATGCAATTCTTGATCAATGTCAGTAGATACTGAGGAGCTGGGTCATGCTGATATTATGGAAAAGCAAAGGGGTTTGGGTCATGTTGGTCTCCTGAGAAAGTGAGCCAGTATGTTTGTAAAACAACAAGAGGCCAAGAGGGTCTTTAAACCATTACATTAGTCATTTCACAACTGTGGTCCTCAAGGATCCCTAACATAGGGGGAATAATAATCCATATACAAATATATGAAAAATAAATGAAGAGAATAACACTACACAGAGGAATTCATTTGTGCAGAGGAAACTCAGGGGCAAAACATGGAGAAAAAAGTAGTCAATTATTTTTGAAACCAAACTTTAAAACAAAAAGGGTAGATAAGAGTATAGTGGCCAGTGCCTTGATTCAATAACTAAAGTTACAGGTTTAGATTTCTCCACTTCAATCTTTGTCTTAGAGTCTTCACCAATCAGGCAGTGATCAATGTTTTGGAAAAATAATTGATATTGTCTATTAACCAGAAAATCAGCTCCCAATTACTTGTCTATTTTTGCTATTTGGACACACAATTAAAATGGATTGCATTAATTCCCTGCTTTTTTTTTCCTTCCCAAGGGCACACAAAACTTTCTAAGAAGACCGACATGCCTAGATGTTCCTGGACTTCAAACTCAAATGTGAATATGTCATACTTAATGAAGTAATGTTCTTCTACCTCAAAACTTTTAATTACCCAACTCAGACAAAGAAAGTATGATAATGTAAAGACTTTGAGAAACACATGAATTCCCAGTAGTTATATTTATATAGTCCATATATTTTATATATATACTATATGATTGAATCCTAAATTCCAATTCATTTTTATACCACCACCATTTTCTCAATTATGCTAAATAGCACTAGATCCCAGAAAAAAGCAAGTCTAAAAATTTGGAAATGAAGTTGTTTGAAATGCCAGCACATTATCACTAATATTATATGCTATTCTCCACATCCGCAGTGATCATCTTCTATGTCTAATGTATTTGCCTAAGGCAGAGATATGTCTACATCTTCTAGCTTAGCAAGACAGGATGAAGTTGGGCTGTAAAACATCAGATTCTCTATGTAATCTTTCAGTCCTGGGACTCTAATAGTCTCCAATTAGTGTTGGAGGAAAGGAGTTACTGGAACTTCAAAAAAAGACATTTTAAAAAGATCTAAAACCTGATATCCACAGGAAGATGCTCTTGAAGTGACAGATAACGGGATTTCCCTGAAGAATTTATGTAAGGGGAACGACAGTAAAGTCTTTCTTACTTTGGTATGATCAATGACCAAACAAGGAAGCTGATGTCTCCGTTATATCCTCTTGAAGGAAATAGATTTGATGAGAACACTTACTACTACTTTTGATAAGTCATTATATCAAACTAGGTCTAAAAATAACTTGGAAATATTAGCATATGATATTACTAGGATCAGTATTCATTACCACTTCTTGAAATAGCAACAGGTTGCAAAATTTATGAAGTAGAATCTCTTCTTTTGAAGGTTTTTTGAATTTCTTTTTCAATTACTTGCAAAGATAGTTTTAAACATTGATCTTTTCATAAGCTTTTGATTTCCATATTTTTTACCTCCATATCTTCCCTCCCCCTGTTCATGAACAGTTTTATATGGCTTATTCATGTATGATCATATTTAACATATTTCTATATTAGTCATGTGGCAAAATAATTGGAACTGAATAAAAAACATGAGAAAAAAGAAAAACAAACAAAATAAATTTTAAAAAAGTGAAAAGAGTATAACTTGGTCTCTATTCAGACTGCATAGTTTTTTTTTCTCTGAATGTGGATGGCAATTTCCATCACAACACTTTTAGAATTGTCCCTGTTAACTGACCTGCTCAGAAGAGCTGAATTCATCATTGTTGATCATTTTACAATGTTGATGTCAATGTGTATAAAGTCCTTTTGGTTCTATTCAATTCACTCAGTAATAATTCATGCATGTATTTCTAGGCTTTTTTCCCCTTTGTTTGCTTGATAATGATTTCTTATTCCATCATATTGATGTCATTTTTTGTTAAGCCATTCTCCAATAGTGGGGCATCCTCTCAGTGTCTAATTCTTTGCCACTGCAAAAGCAGGTATAGCTATTTTTGAACATGGGTCTTTTCCCATTTTTTAATTATTTCTTTGGAATGCAGACATAGAAGCTAGTGGTAATGCTGTATAAAAGGGTATGCCTAGTTTTATTGTCCATTGGGCATAGGTCTAAATTGCTCTCCAGAAATGTTGGATCAGTATGCAACTATAACAACAATTCATTACTGTCCAACATTGATTATTTAAAAAAAAAATTCCATTTACTTGTATTCTCTGTAGTGTTTTAAATAGAAATTGATTTTTTCAAGCTATATTTTGTAAAAAAAAACTTTTCAGTATCTGTTGATTTCTGTTAGGTTGTTTAGTAACTTGATCAATTATGCCAATGTTTTCCTAATATTGAGCCAACCTTACATTACTGGTATAAATGCTACCTGGTATATCCATGTGATAACCTCTTTGCTAATATTTTACTTAAAATATATTAAATCAATATTCATTAGGGAGATTGGTCTATAATTTGCTTTGTTTTGGCTCTTCCTCATTTAGATATCAGCACATATTGATGTCATTTGAGGAATTTGGCAGAACTCCTTTTAAATCTTTTTTTCAAGTAGTTTAAATTATTGGAATCTATTATTCTTTAAATAATTGTTAGACTTAAATTGTAGATCCATCTAACCCTGAAGATGTTTTTTCTTAGGGAGTACATTGATGGCTTGTTCAATTTCTTTTTCTGAAATTAATTTTACTTATTTTATTTCCTCTTCTGTTAATGTGGGAAATTAATATTTTGTAGATGTTCATTAAATCACTTAGCTTATCAGATTTATTGCCATGAAGTTAATCAAAATAGCTTTAAATTATTACTTTAATTTCTTACTCATTGATGGTGAATTCACCCTTTTCATTTTTTGATACCTATAATTTGGTTCTCTTCTTTATTTTTTAAATCAAATTAAAGAGAGTTTTTTCTATTTTATTGGTTCTTAAATAAAATTTATTTTTCATTTTTTGGGATTGTAGTGTGTGTTCAAGGAAAAACGGTACCTTTGGTGTGAGGGCTGGCAAGCCCTTTTCAGGCCAGCTTTCCACCATTGAAGTCCACCTGAGTCACCTAACTCTCATCTGTGTCTCCAAGAAGCTGCTGCATGCACAGAGGACACATGCTGGGAATCTGCTTCAGCAGGAGGGCTAAAGCAGGTTGAGGGTAACTGAAGGTATCTCAAACTCATTGTGAGACTTGTGGGAGGTGTCTACCTCAAGCATGTGAAGTCTTCTACTTGTGGAATGGATAGATGAGAACAAATGTTTCCAATGGTCATGAAGCCTGCTGAAGCAGGTGCTGTGGAGTGGTAATAGTTTGGTTAGACATCAAAGACAACCAAAATCATCCACTACAACGAGATCCATCACCAGCTGTCTCAAGTCTGTCTTACCATACTGGATCATGATTATTTTGAAAGAGAGAGAGAGGCAGATAACTTTGTGCAGCTCAGTCTCAAATCCAATTTAGGCATGCATCAAAGGACATCACACAGATATTAACATTCGTCAAAGTCTTGTGGCGACATGCAAATAACTAAGCAGCAGGAGCAGATATACTGGTAAATGTAGTCACAACACTGCACATAGGCAGCCCAGGCCATAGGGTTGTTTCTCCACTGAAAACAGCTGTGGGATTCAGCAACCTGTGACTGAGCAGCCTTTTAAAGGGTTGTACTACTTTTGATGTGAGTAAGGGGCTAGAAAAGGGGCCCTATGCCCATCAAATGGGGAAGAGCTAAATAAGTTATGGTACATAAATAATGTTGTTCTATAAGAAACCATACACGGTCAGACTCTAGAAAGCATGAAATGAGTTACAGCATCTGATGCTGAGTGAAAGGAGCAGAAGCAAGAGAATAATGTACACATTAACAACAACATTGTGAGATGATCAGCCTTAATGGAAGCAGCTCCTCAGCAGTTCAGAGAACTAGGATAACAGTACTAGACTGGCTATGGACAATGTTATCCCCATCCAGAGGAAGATAGACAAAACAAAAGAAAAAAAAACCTTTTAGAATCTGGTGAATACTTCATAAACATTATCTCTTATGTATCTCCTTAATCCTAATTCCTCATGCCAAAAATGACTTATCTGTAAACATGTTTATACAAAATACGTATGCATAATGTTCACCTGGAAGGGGAGGGTTGAAGGAAATTTTGTAACTTAAAGTATACATATGCATATAGATGAATGTTGTAATCAAATGCAGAAAGACAGAAATAATGAATGTATACTTCTCAGAACATGATGCAATAAAAATTACATGTAATAAAATGTCATGGAAAGATTAACCAAAAGTAACTGGAAACTTAATAACTTAATTTTAAATAATGAGTAGATCAAACAGGAAATCTCATAAATAATCAGTAATCATACTCAAGAAATTGATAAAAATGAGACAACATAAAAAATTCATGGGATGTAGCTAAGGCAGGTATAAGGGGAAATAAATTTTATATCTTTAAATGCTTATGTGAATAAAATATAGAGTTAGGAGATCAGTGAATTGATTATTCAACTCAAAAAGCTAGAAGAAGAACAAATTAAAGAATCCCAATTAAAAACCAAATTAGAAATTTTGAAAATCTAGGAGAGATAAATAAAATTGAAAGCAAGAAAACTATTGATCTTATAAATAAAACAAAGTTAGATTAATGAAAAAACAATAAAATAGACAAACCTTTGGTTAATCTTATTTAAAAAAAGAAAGATGATAATCAAATTGACATCATCAAAAATGACAGCCTGTGCTACCTGTTTGTAGGGTTGTGTCTACAGTTCCAAGTGTATCTGCTCCGGCCGCTTAGTTACTTACATGTCACCATAGAACTTTTAGGAATGGTAATGTTTGTGTGATGTCTTTTCATGCATGCCTATTTTTCCACCAATGAGAAGGAAATTAGAGAGATAATTCACAACTATTTTGCAGAACTGTATGTCAATAAATTTGCTAACCTCAGTGAAATGAATGACTATTTACGAAAATACAAGCTGCCCAGAATAATGGAAAAGAAATAAAATACTCAAATAACCTCATTTCAGAAAAAAAAGAAATTGAGGAAACCATCTAAAACTTCCCCCAAAAGACTCCATGTCCAGATGGATTTAGAAGAGAATTGTGATAAAATTTAAGGAAAATTAATTCCTATTCTACATAACCTTTTTAAAAACTAGCAGAAAGAGGGGATCTGCTAAATTTCTTTTATGAAAACATTATGGTTCTGATACCTAAACCAGGAAGAACCAAAACAAAGAAAATTATAGATAGATCTCCTTAATGAACATAGATGCAAAAATCTTAAAATTTTAGTGAAGAGAATCCAACAAGTTACTGCTAGAATAATGTACCATGATCAGCTTGGATTTATGTCAGGTAGTAAGAGATGGTTCAATGCTAGGAAAACTCTCAAGATAAGTGAACATATCAATAATAAAAAGAATAGAAATCATATGCTTACATCAATAAATTCTAAAAAAAATATTTGATAAAATATAGCAACCCTCCCTATTAAAAAGACAAGAAAGGGGGCGGCTAGGTGGTGCAGTGGATAAAGCACCGGCCCTGGAGTCAGGAGTACCTGGGCTCAAATCTGGTCTCAGACACTTAATAATTACCTAGCTGTGTGGCCTTGGGCAAGCTGCTTAACTCCATTTGCCTTGCAAAAAAAAGACAAGAAAGGTTAGGGGGAAATGGAGTTTTCCTTAAAATAATAAGTTGTATCTAAGCCCACCAAAAATTATTATATGTAATGGGGTAAAGTAGGAGCATTTGCAATATGATGAGGGGTGAAACAAGGATGCCCATTATCACCATAATTATTCAATATCATATTAGAAATGTTAGTTTTAGAAATCAGAGAAGAAAAATAAATTGAAGGAATCAGAATTCTCAATGAGGAAACAAAACTTTCCTTCTTTGGAGATATTATGATGGTATATTTAGAGAAGCTGAGATAAGCATAAAAAACTACTTGAAGCTATTAACAAATTCATCAAAGAAGCAGAATATAAAATAAACTCAGATAAGTCATCATTTCTACATAAGTACAACAAAGTCAAAGAGCAAGAGTTAGAAAGAGAAATTCCATTTAGTATAACTGCAGACAAAATTAAATACTTGGGAATCTGCCTCCCAAGGCAAACCCAGAAAATTCATAAACACAATTGAAAAATACTTCTCACCCAAATAAAGTTATATCTACACAATTGGAAAAATTCCAATTACTCATGGTTAGGTTGAGCTAATATATTTAAAATGACAATTTTACTCAAATTAAATTACTTTTAGAGTGCCATACCAATCAAAATACAAGGAATTGTTTTACCAAGGTAGAAAAAATGGTAACAAAATTCATCTAGATCAACAAAAATTCAAGAATATCAAATAAAATTAGGAAAAAAATGTAGATGAATGTAAATCTAGCTATACCAAATCTAACACTATACCACAAAGAGGCAATCTTCAAAGCTTCCTGGAACTGATTAAGAAATAGAGTTATGGATCATTGGATACTGTTAAGTTTAAAAGAAACAGTGGTAAATGACTACTGCCATCTACTCTTGAACAAACCCAACAACATTAGCTTCTAGGATAAGCACTCACTATTTGTCAAAAATTGTTGGGAAAAGTGGAAAATAGCATGGTAAAAAAATAAACATAGACTCACATCTCATACCCTATATAAAATAAGGTCAAAATGATTACAGGATTTAGACATAAAGTGTGGCACCATAGAACAAAAAGCAGACCAAGAAATGCTCTTTATGTCAATCTATGGAAATGGGAGTAATTTATGACCAAGCCAGAAACAGAAAACATTAAAAATTGCAAAATGAATGATCTGACTATATTAAATTTGGAAATGTTTTGTACTAATTGTATCATTGCTGCTAGAATTGGAAGGAAAACAAACAGTTGGGAGACAATTTTCATAAAAGTTTCATTTCTAAAATACATAGAAATTTGGATCAAATATTGTTACAATTTATTCCCAATTGATAAATAGTAAAAGGACATGAACAGAGAGTTTTCAAGAGGAGAAATTAAAATAGCATAAATTCATATAAAATTGCTCCAAATCATTACTGATTAGAGAAATGCAAATTAAAACAACTATGTGGTATCACCTCACAATTATCATATTGGCTAAGATGGCAAAAAGGGGAAATGATCAGTGTTGGAGGGGTTGTGGGAGGATTAGGACAATAATGCATTGCTTGTGGATCTGTGAAGTGAACAATATAGAACTATGCCCAAGGAGCAATAAAGCTTATCAAACACTTTGACCTAGCAATTCCAATATTAGATCTATATTCAGAACAAATCTTTAAAAAATGAATATAGTTCCATATCCTCCAAAATATTGATAGAACCTGGAAAGAAATTAGAAATTGTGGGGATGCCCATCAATTGTGGCATGGTTGAACACATTATGGCATGTGAATATTATTGAATACTATTATTCCTTAATAAAATATAAATGGTCAGAATCTAGAGAAGCATTGAATGAATCACAGGATCTGGTGCTGTGCAAAGGATGTAGATTCAAGTGAATGTCCTACAGGTTAACAAAAATATTGTGAGTTGTTCAATCTTTTTTTTTAGGTTTTTGCAAGGCAATGGGGTTAAAAGTAACTTTCTCAAGACCACACAGCTAGGTAATTATTAAGTGTCTGAGGCCAGAATTGAACTCAGGTACTCCTGAATCCAGGGCCAGTGCTCTATCCACTGTGTCACCTAGCTTCCCATGAGTTGATTAATCTTAATGGATATACCTCCTCTCAACAGTTCAGAAAGCAGTACAACCCTATTAGAAAACTTAGATATGCTAGGCCTCTGGAGAAAATTGAATGGGGATGGGAAAAACTATACATTTATTTTCTGTGTCACCCTGACAAAAATGACCATCTATCAGGGCATTAAAAACTTTATAATTAAAAGCAGAAAGGCAGAAATATTGAATAACTTCTTTTTTAAGCCAGGATAAAATAAAAACCATGTACAATAAAGGACCATGGAGAGATAGATCTAAAACTAATTGGAAACTAAATAACCTAATTTTAAATAATTAGTGTATCAAACAAAAAAATCATAGAAATTATTAATAACTAAAAAATGACAATAGTGAGACAATATACTAAATTTTTTGGGAAATAACCAAAGTGGTTATTAGGAAATGCATTATTTTTCTAGATGCTTCCATGAATAAATAAAGACGAGATAAATGAATTGAGAATGTAACTAAAAATGTTAAAGAAAGAACAAATTACAAATCCCCATTTAAAAATAAAATTAGAAATTCTGAAAATTAAAGTAGAAATTTATAAAATTGACTTCATGAAAACTATTGAACTAATAAATAAAGCCAAGAGTTGATTTTATTAAAAAATAGAATAACTTTTGGTTAATTTGATTTAAAAAAGAGGAAAACCAAATTCCTAGTATCAAAAAATGAAAAAGGTGAATTCACCACCAAAAAAGGAGGAAATTAAAGTCGTAATTTGAAACCATTTTGCCAAACTACATGGCAAATGAATTTGATAATGGAAGTGAAATGGATAATTTTTAAAAAATATATAAATTTCCCACATTAATTAAGAGGAACTTTGATACTTACATAATTGTATCTCAGAAAAAGAAATTCAATAAGTCATCAATGAACTCCCTAGCAAAAACTCTCCTGCACCAGGTGGATTCACAAATGAATTCTACCACACATTCAAGGGACAATTGATTCTAATTCTATATAAACAATTTGAAAATGTAAGTGAAGAAGGAGTCTTAATCAAATTTCTTCTATGACATCAATATATGCCTGATACCAAAACCAAGTCAAAACAGAGAATGAAAATTAAAGAACAATTTCCCTAATGAATATGGTTGTAACAATTTTTAATAAAATATTAGCAGATTTATACGAGGAATGCAGGGCTGATTCTATACTAGAAAAACTATCAGCAAATTTGACCATATCAATAACAAACCTCACAGAAATCATATATTTATCTCAATAGATGCTGTAAAAAGCTTTTGACAAAATACAGCACCAATTCCTACTAAAAACGCCAGAGATTATAGGAATAAATGGAATGTTCCTAAAAATGATAAGCAATATCTATCTGATTCTATTCACAGGCATCATATATATTAGAGATGAGCTAGAAGCATTCCCAATAAGATCAGGGGTGAAACAAGGATCTCTGTTATCACCACTATGATTCAATATTATATTCAAAATGCTAGCTTGAGTAATAAGAGAGGAAAAGGAAATTGAAGAAATTAGAACTCATAGCAAAGTAACAAAATTCTCACTCTGCAAATGATATATGACATAAAGAACCCTAAAAAATTATCTAAAAATCTACTGTAAGTAAATAGCAACTTTAGCAAAGTTGCAGGATGTAAAATAAACCCACATAAATCCTAAACATTTCTATGTATTTCTAAGAAGATACAGCAGCATGAGATATAAATAGACATCACATTTAAAATAATTTCAGACAACATAAAATACTTGGCAGTCTATTTGCTAACACAATCTTAGAAAATTTAGGAAAACAACTATAAATCATTTTTTTCACACAAAATCAGATCAAAATAAAGGGGCAAATATCAATTGCTCATGGATTGGCTGAGTTAATATAATAAAAAGAATAATTCTGCCTGAATCACATTCATTTAGTGCCATCAAATTTTCAAAAATACTTTGCTAAGCTAGAAAAAAGTAAGCAAATTCATATGAAGGAACACAAAAACAATAATATAAAGGGAATCAATGACAAAAAAGTAAAGGAAGGCAACCTAACTGTCACTAATCTAAATTATAGTATAAAGCATCAGCTATCAAAAGTATTTTAATCTGGCTAAGAATAAGAGTGATGGATTTGTGGAATAGATTAGGTGTAAAAGAGATAGCAGCAAATGACTATTGTAATCAACTGATTTATAAATTCAAAGATTCCAGCTTCCAGGAGAGGAAGTCTCTCTTTGTTAAAAACTGTTGGGAAAAATAGAAGACAGTACAGACCAATATCTCTCACTCTATACAAAGATAAAGTTGAAATGGGTGCAAAATTTAGACATAAAGGGTAATATTAAAAGTCAATTAGGGACAGTTGGGTGGTGCAGTGGATAGAGCACTGGCCCTAGAGTCAGGAGGACCTGAGTTCAAATGTGACGTCAGACACTTAATAATTACCTAGCTGTGTTACATTGAGCAAGTCACTTAACCCCACTGCCTTTCAAAAAAAAAATCCCTTTAGGAGAACAAGAAATCATTTACCTGTCAGATTTATGGAAAATGGAGCAGGTTTTAATTTTCATTAAATTAAATTAAAAATTTTTCCACAAGCAAAACCACGGCAAACAAGACTGAAAGTACTGTAGTGAATAACTAATGCTTCTGACAAAGGATTCATTTCTAAAATATAGAAACAATTGAACAAAATTTATAAAAAAAGGACACTCACCAACTGATAAATTGCCAAAGGATATGGAAAGGCAATTCTCAGATAAAGAAATGAAAGTCGTCCATATTCATATGAAAAATGTTTCTAAATTATTATTGATTAGAAAACAACATATTTAAACATTCATGAGGTTTCCCCATGATCAGCCTCTCAGATTGGTCAATATGACTAAAAAGGATAAAGATCAGTAGTGGAGAGGATATGGGGAAACTGAGACATTTGTGCATTGTTGGTGGATTTGTGAAGTGATCCAACCTTTTCTGTAGAGCAATTTGGAATTATGCCCAAAGGGCATTAAAATATACATATCATTTGATCCAACAATACCACTACTAGGTCTGTATTATAAAGAGATTAGGAAAAATGGTAAAAGTTCATGCATACAAAAATACTCACAGCAGCTCTTTTTTGTAAATACAAAGAGAGGATGCCCATCAATTGACGAATGACTGAACAAATTAAGATATATGTATGTGATGAAACATTATTACCTAAAAGAAATCATAAGAAACATATGGAGCCAAGATGGTGAAGTGAGGGCAGGAAATTCTGGCAACTTTCTCCCAGACCACTCCAAATATTTTTAAATTATGAATCTTAATAATTGTCCTATATGAGAGGATGATAATCATAACTCTTGAGAACTGTATTTTTATTAGAGAGAATATATTTACATAGAAGTTGTGGGCATAAGGTGAAAGTTGACTTCCAGAATGTCATATTCCATGCCTTATGAATCCTTAATGTTGAAGTTGTTAAATCTGTTGTTAGACTGCCTGTGGCCCTACACTAGAGCACACACCAGAGCAGAGACCAGGAAAACAGTCAGATCCTCTCATAAGACCACAAGGAATTGAGGTCTTTGGAGGAGTGTCCCTGAAAACAACTGCAAAAACCTTCAAACACCCTCCACCCTGGAAGCAGAGGTCCACCTTTACAAAGTCTTAAAATTAAGTCATATACTGTGGAAATGAGCAAAAAAACAAGAAAAAATCCCACCATAGACAATTACTTTGGTCCCATGGAAGAACAAAATACACATTTAAGATAACAAAGTCAAAGACTCTGTATCCAACAGTTCCAAGAAACAAATGTGAATTGTTCTCAGGCTATAGATGAGTTCAAAAGAGTTGTTTATTTCAGCAGTATAATAATCAAACATAACATTAAGAGACTTGTGATGAAACATACCATCTGTACGCAGAGAAGGAGCTGTGGAGTTTAAATGAAGACCAATGTTTATTTTATTTATTATTTAAAAGTTATCTTATGTATTATGTAATTTTGTTATCTCTAATAATTTCTTTCTTCTTTTTGCATCTGATTCTTCTTTCAAACATGTACAATGTCTATCTATGCTAAGCAGAGTTACAAATGTTAAGACTGTATCAGATTGCTTTTTGTCAGGGAAAGGGGGGAAGAGAGGGATGAGGAAAATTGTAAACTGCAAAACTACAAAAAATGATTAGTTACAAGTACCATTATGCATAGTGTGTGTGTGTGTGTGTGTGTGTGTGTGTGTGTGTGTGTGTGTGTGTGTATAAAGAAAGTTCTTATGAGTTATCAGTATCATCTTCCTTTGCAGGAATATAAGCAGTTCAACTTCACTAAGTCCCTTATGACTTGCCTTTCCTGTTTATCATTTTTATGCTTCACTTGAGTTTTGTATTTGAAGACCAACTGTTTTATTCAGTTCTGGTCTTTTCATCTGAAACTCTTTGAAAGTCCCTATTTCATTGAATGCCCATCTTTTCCCCTGAAAGAATCTGTTGAGTTTAAGTAGATATCTGACTTTTTGTAATTCAGACTCTTTTGCATTCCAGCACATCATATTCCAAGCCTTATGATCCCGTAAAGTAGAAGTTGCTAAATCTTGTGTTATCCTGTCTGCGGCCTTATATTTTTCAATTGTTTCCTTTTGACTGCTTGCAATATTTACTTCTTGACGTGGGAGTTCTGAAGTTTAACTATAATATACTTGACAGTTTTCATTTTGGAATCTTTTTCAGGTCCTGATCAGTGGATTATATATATTTCTATTTTACCCTCTGCTGTTAGATTTCAAGGCAATTTTTCTGGATAGTTTCTCGATAAATGATGCTTTTTGGTCATGACTTTCAGGTAGTTCAGTAATTTTACAATTATCTTTTGTGGATCTGTTTTTCAGGTCAGTTTTCCAATGAGATATTTCATATTTTCTTTTAGTTTTTTCATTATTTTGGTTTTGTTTTATTGTTTCTTAATTTTTCACAATGTCATCAGCTTTCCTTAGCTCCATTCTGTAGTTTAAGGAATTTTTTTTCTTCAGAGAGCATTTGTATCTTCTTTTCCATTTGACCAATTCTGCTTTTTAAGGCATTCTTATACTCATTGGCCTTTTGGACTTCTTATTCCATTTGACCCAAACTAGTTTGTAAGATGTTGTTCTCTTCAATATTTTTGGTATCCCCTTCACCAAGCTGTTGACTTGGTTCTTTCTTTCTTTCTTTCTTTCTTTCTTTCTTTCTTTCTTTCTTTCTTTCTTTCTTTCCTCTTGGCAATTCCCTGTAGAGCCAGATAAATTTCTAATGTCATTCCCACTTTGAGGCAAATCTAATGAAAGATTCAAGCAATTGTCACACCTTCCTTCTTTCTCTTTTCTGTAATAGGCCTTTAAGTTCTTCATGTGATATAATTCACTCAATTCTGCTTACCCCTTCTTCCTGTCCTAGTATAATTCCCTTTATTCTAGATGAAAAATTGCAAGAAGTCAGAAGGAAACAATTCAAATATTGTAGAGCTACAGACAGGATAACACAAAATTTAGCAACTTCTACATTAAGTAATCATATGGATTGGAATATGATATTCTGGAAGTCAACTTCCAATTTATGCCCATATGCCCACACCTCTGGAATGTCATATTCCAGGTCTTTTATGTTGATGGTGTCAAGTCCTGTGTAAACTTGACTGTTGTTTTTTGACATTTGAATTGCTTCTTTTTGTTTGGCTGCAGTATTTTCTCCTTGGTCTGATAATTTTGGAATTTTACTATAATATTCCTTGGCATTTTAATATTAGGATTCCTTTCAGGTCATGGTAAGTGGATTCTTTGAAAGATGATTCTTACCTTCTGATTCAAGGATATCAGGGCAGTTTTCCTTGATTTTCTATTGAAAGTTATTGTTTAGGAATTGTTGTGATCATGAATTAAGGCAGGTTAGTAATTCTTCAATTATCTCTCTTGGATTTATTTGAGTTATTATCTGTCTATCTATATCTGTATCTATATATATATATTATAATTTTTAATTTTTCCTTATTTTGATTCTGATTGACTGATTCTTGATGTCTCATAGTATCATTAGCCTCCATTTACCCAACTCTATTTTTCAAGGAATTATGTTCTTAGTTTTGTAAATCCTTTTCTGTTTGGTAAATTCTAGTTTTAAAAGAGATGTTATCTTTTTCCCTTTGCCTGATTGTATTTTTGAAGGGATTATTTTATTTTTGCTTTTGGCAATTGTATTTATAGAATTTAATTCATTCAGTGAGTTTTTGTAAGATGTTATATTTCTCTTGCATTTCTTTTCTCCATTTTTCTACTTGATTTTAAAAATACTTTTTCAGTTCGTCAAGATTTTTGGCCTGGATATCAATTCATATTTTCTTCAGGAACCTCACATATACTATTTTTTCTTCTTTTCTCTTCTGAGATGGTGTTTTGCCCCACGTTATCATCAAGAGCAGTTTTCTAATGACATGGCTTTTCTCTGAATTTTCTTTCTCATTTTGGGCTTTGCTGTCCCAAGCTTCTTGTTTTGGGTGAGGAGACTATTCTCAAAACTTCCAAGGTGAGACCACTAACCACCTGCTTACTGAACTGGGACCTTCTGCATTGAGAATGATAGTGGCTCGACACTATCATGTCACTAGTGTCTTCCATGCTGGAAATGCTAGAAGTTTGCTAATTGAGATGGTTCATATAACCTCCGAGCAGGCCTGCTATGTAATTATGAATTCAGCTCCATGTCCTGGGCTCTGCTTTCTGCTCCTGGTTACACTCCCCTGCCATTCAAGACATCTTGTTGGAAAATGCTCTACTCTGTCACTCCAGAATCCATTTAGATGCTTAATTCATTGTTGCTTCTGAGGGAAACCTGGTAGAACTCAAGAAAGCTTCCACTTCTCTCTGGCATCTTCTCTCCATTCCATTCCAATATATCTTTAGCTGGAAAATGCTCCACTCTCTATTTCTGTGAGTTTGGTCATTCCAGAATCCATTTAGAGACTTGATTAATATAGTTTTGAGGGAAGCCTGGGAGAACTCAGAAAGTTCTTGGCTTCTTTTTGCCATCTTGTCTCCACTCATATCTAAACTGACTTCTAAAGCATTCTGAGGACTTGTAGATCAATCTATGAGTAGTAGAACTACATTGGTAAGAGATATAAAACTATCTCACAGCATTAAGTTTCATTTAAGGCAGACTTGGCAGACATTAAGGAATATTTTTACCAGAAAATTAGAGAGTTATACATTTAACGCACATATGAAACAACTTTAAAGGTTTTTCCACTATTTATTTCTATATGATAGTTTCTTGATATAGCCAAATATAATTATAACTTGCTTGTACTTTCTCTATTCCATGTGTCATAACTACCTAGGAAATGGCAATTATACCTTTCACTTCTTTTAATTCTTAGAAAAGTTTTATCAGTGAAAAATAATAATATGAAGTTTCTATAAGCTATGAATAATTTAAAGCAAGATTAATGTAAACCAACAGAAAATTAACCAAATGGATAATCATAAGAGTGAACAGTACAAGGTCTCCATATCTAGGATGTCAGATAAAACACTATTGATATGGCACCCAAGTATTTGGAACCTGAACCCAGTAATAAGCAAAGTAAACTGCAAAATAACAGGTAATCTACACTAAAAATTCTATATAACTCCTCTCCCTTTTGTCTTATTTCTATAAATACTATAGGAGTATTTTTTGAGGGGGGGGTTGTAGTAATTCCAATAATCTATCTAATTGTAGCCTTAGACAACTTTGCAGTGAGTTTCCAATTTTGATTATTAAACTTTTTATATAATCAATATGGAGTTATGCAGTGTCTTCTTTAGGAATCATGTTGGACCCCTGTTTAGGAAAGGAGCCTTGAATATCACAATAAGGGGAAAATTTTCAAAGAATACAAGCTCTCCATTAAATCCCAAACAAAACAAATCAACAGTAGAAAAATGGCTCTTATTATTCTTCTATGTGATGAAATAGTGAATTTTCATGATAGTTGGCAAATTACTTAACTTCTTAGTCTCTCAATTTCCATATTTATAAAATTTAAATACATGAAATACCTGGATCATAGGGATGTTGTGGGTAAAGCACTTTGTAAACCTTTAAATTCTATGGAAATTCAGTTTATTCTTAATCATCTTATGCTGCATATCGTTATGCAAAGTATGCTTTGATAGATAAATTAGAAACAATGCTTAAAATTAGGACAGACATGCTGAAGAAGTGTGAATAACTATTTATTGAGATTGAAAAAGAGTAGCATTGGTTACCTGCTCTGGTCTAGTTTTTGGTGCAAGACTGTATAACAGCAGAGGGTAAAGAAAGTTGTTCATAGGAAACAAACATGAAAATGGTAGACTCCCTCCCCATAAAACTCCTTTCCCAATCTACAACACCTCCTTATGACTGACATTCCTTCACTTCACACTCCATTCCCATCATGCTACTGTTCTCTCTCGCTTTCTACCTGATGGAACTTCTTTCTGCCTCATCAGCTTAAATGAAAAACATTTGTAATTTTGGCTAATTATGATTCAACTTCAGAGAAATCTACCAGGGTTCTTTAATGCAATAACAAAACATTGTTGCTCCAATGCCTACATATGGAGTCCTATAATGTTAATCATATATTCAGTAGTTAGGAGAAATTTACCAGCAGAAACTACTCTCCCCTCTACAAACAATAAAAATGTCTACTCAATGAAGAGAAGATATATAAATTTTAATTTGACTTGGAATACATATTTTCTAGAATTTATTCAAACTTGGAGTAGGTAAAAGCATAGCATTTTGCAGTATTTAAAACCAAATATACCAATTAAAACATATCTCTATAAGATCATGTCCAAAGATAACATTCTCATTATTTCATAATTATGTTCCATTACAGGAAATTAAGAAGCAATTCTGCCTATTTATTCTAAAGAAAAACTCTCTAAATAATTAGATTTCATACTTTTTATTAACAAAACTTGAGGAAGAAGTTTAGTCTAGGTAGTTGAACACTATCATTATTCACTAAAGAAACACCATTTACTTCAAACCTTTCACTGTTTCCACAAACTTGGAGACATATGTCGCATCTACATTCCAATTATTGTCACTTTCTACCTTTTGGGCAAGCTCATAGAGTCTATCTAAATCTAGCTTGTCAATGATTTATGCTTCCTCACCTTGTCAGTCCCCCTGACAACTGAACACCTAGTTGCTTTCAAAGTCACTTCTCTTGTCAAATGTTTAAATCATCGTACATTCTCCATTACCGTGCAATCTCTATCCTTCATTATATCATTGACATAAGTTTCAAGAGGTTCATTTTCTCCTTGTTTTATTGAAGTTAAATCTCTAGTGGTATACTTAAGTCAAATTCTAAGACTTTACTAATGCTTATGTACTCAATTGAGGAAAATTTTTATATCATTTTATATTTTTCCCTTTAAGGTTTAGTGCATTATTTGAGTAAATTAAAAAATATTCACACAAATGCATCCTCCTTGACGTAAAGTCATTGAGACAGTTCATTCCATTAAAAATAAATTTTCTGTTAGTTATAGCCTATCAGAAATGACCTTTCTCAAGATATTTTTAATAGAACAGTCTATTCAAAAGATCTTATCTAAGGATAAGTATGCACCAGTGAATATTTATTGTAGGTTACAAAACATAAACATCAAAAAACAAATTCAAATCTCTATAAATTTCTCACATATTATAGATGAAATATGCAGAGCAACAAAGAACATCAAACTTTTCATTGTGTTATTATATAATTCTAAATTAATTTTCCCAATCCTAAACCAAAAGATCCTTGCTTTTCTTTTCTTCTGAATAAAGTTTTATCATAAAAATATTTACCAATGCATTTCAAAGTTTTCAACAAGTCATAATAAAATTATTAACTCTCAGTTTTATGTGAAGTACTTAGAAACAGAGACCTGTGTCTTAATCTTAACTAACATTTAGTGAGCAAAGCCAAGGAGCATAAGTTTTCCTAGCCTAATTTTTCTCAATTATAAAATTAGAATATTCATCCTGTAGTATCTACCTCATAGAATTTTAAGGATCAGTGAACATGAAAAAAAACTACAGATCTCAAAGCACTATCTATTTCATGTCACTGCTTTATTGACTAATATTTTCATTCCATCACACTACTTCTAATACCGTGTTTTAAATGTTTTAGTGAAGTATTAATCTTTAATAATTTTAATAAGTGTTTTAAGGTATTAAAACAAAATTGAAATAATATGTTGGGGACACTACTACTGATTCTTAGTAGTTTTTGTATAATTTTTAAAAGATAATTATCTAATTCACAATACCTTATACTTAGGTCATAAAGTACCAAATTCAGCTAAAACCTAACTGCCCCTGAGATCATTTTATGAGTCAATGAGAATTTAATCTATTTTTTATGACCTATAGTATCTTGAAAAATGCAAGATCATTTTTACTTCTTCTGGTAAATAGTTTAAATTCTTTTCTGTTTGAATTAATTTCATCTTTTACTGAGAGGTCTTGTGTCAAAATTAACAAGATTAACTTGGAAGTCAAGAGACATGAATTCCAATCCAGTCTGATAGTTCTTCATTTTGTCCAGGATCAAATGAAGTAATTTTTTTTAACACTTCAGTCTTCTCATCTGTCAAATAAGGATCATATTTCTTTTATTCTCTACCTCCTAGGATTATTGTATGGAAATAACTGTGCAAACCTTAAAGTCCATAAAAATGGAAATAATCATTGTTAAAATTATTCGATTTTGTGCAAAAGGGTTCAACCAAGAAACTTATTTATCATACATCTCTGGTGAAGTGACTCCACTTTTCATCCATGTCAAAATTATCAGCTTTCTTAGTTTTTAATTTATGAAGTTAAATTAATCTATAAGATCATATGGGAAAACTTTGAAAGATTTCCAACTTTAACCTGATGTGAGAAACTTTGGGAAATGTTATATTTGTCCTTCTTCCCTAATACCGATTAGCTAAGGAAAAAAAATCTAAGAATCAATGTTAGTCCTACAACTTTAGAATTCAGGCAGGAAAATATCTTCATTTTATAAATTAGGAGCTCACATTAGATCTTCTGACTTTGAAGTTCAGTGTGCATTCTGCTAAAAACACAATTTTTCCTATGCCTATATATGGAGTCCTATAATGTTTAATGTAAGGAACCACGAACCTAGAGTGAGAGGACTTGCATTTGAATCCCAACGTTGCTATATACTACTTATGAGACAATGAGAAGTCATTTGAAGACTCTTGTCTGTTAATCTCCTTTTGAGCTTTTTTTCAGTCATGTCAGACCCTTTTTGACTTCATTTGGAGTCTTTGTGGCAAAGATATTAGAGTGCCTTGCCAATTTCATCTCTGGGGAACCAATGTATCCATTTTGTCTTTCAATCAGAGTGAGGCTGGATTTAATATGAGCTTCTAGACTCCAGACCCAATGCTCCATCATCTGAACCACTGGCTGCCCCCTTAAGACCTTTCCCTCTTAAATATATGATTCCAAGATTTGATTTTAGGTATTGTTTTCCAGACAAAATGTTCTTCTTTTTATATTTTGCTGTGTCTAATTTTTCTTATTTGGATTTTAGTAAGAAATTTCAATATCTTTTTTATGAAATGTGGAAATTTCATAATGAATCAATCAGTCCACAAGCATTTCAATCTTAATTGTTGAGCAAATCTAACCCATAATTTGTAACCATACAATTGAAGGGAGTAAAATATGCTTTCTATAACTCCATAAATGATCCTGAAGTATACCTAGTAGAAAGCCACAAAGTTTAATACAATATCTTTTAAGGTACACTAGTTCTTTGACAAAGATACAAGAAAGAGGCACAATTTTGCTTGATTATTTATTTTTTACTTTTTGTGACTTTGACCTTGGAAAATTAAATATTTATGGGATTAATGCACTAATTCCTAAATGATTTTTAAAGATTAAATAGATTTTTAATCTAGGAGGCATGATGGGTTGAGTGCTAGACTTGAAGTTGGGAATAGTTATCTCATAAGTTCAAATCTGTTCATAAATATTTACTGGCCATGTGCAAATCACTTAACCCTGTTTATCTCAGTCCCTCACCTAAAACTATAAACTAGAGAAAGAAATGTCAAACTATGCCTGTATTTTTGCCAAGAAAATCCCAAATGGGGCCATGAAAAAATCTTACATGACTGAAGTGAAGGAATAACTCTCTTTATTTATTATAAATCACAAAATTTATCATTACTATATTACTATTATAGTATTATAATATCATAAAAACTAAATAGATTCTATTTCTGTGGAAAATAAAAAATGAAAGAAACTTTTCTTGTGATCTATATTTATTTTATAAGGTACAAGACAATTTGATGGAGAACTCACACAATGCAAGCACTCACAAGTGTGTCAGAAGAAGCAATACTGGAATACCTTGAAGGTCTCTCTTAAGAACTTTAGGTTTGACTGTATAGCATAGGAGACACTGGCACAAGACCATACAGTATGGTGTTCATGAGTGAGGGTGCTATACTCTATGAGAAAGGCAAAATTGAAGCAGTTCAAAGGAAACGTGACATATATCTAAGTTTAGAGTAAGCATTCCAGGTGTTCACATGGACTCTTTGTTCATGACTTGTGGTAGAGTATTCTGAGCTCATATTGGTCTGATCAGTTCAATTGAACAAACTATAATTTGTCTCAAAAATAATGATTTCATTTTGGTCTTCTTCCGTAATGAGGTACAACAACCCATAAGGCCAAGATAAGTAAAATTTGTACAAGATTCATATTAATTAAATTGTAATTTATTTCCTGAACCTCAGTATTTTCAAGACCTTAATAAAAATTTATTAGAAACAATTAATTGAATCATCTGTATGTTTATACTTAGTTGTAGTATTTAAATAAAACACTAAAATACCTTTTGTTTTTTGTTCATCATCAAATAGAACATCTAGGTGTCATAGTGGATAGAGCACAAATAAAGGAGTCAAGAAGACTTAAGTTCAAATATGACACTAGCTTTTTAATTGTGGTAAAAATAATATTTGTGAAAAGCTTTGCATATCTTATGATACTACTCAGATTAATAGTTATCATTATTCTTTACTGTTATATGTCATTTGTTGTATAAAGTAGTAAGGATACAATCAAAATGTCACAGTTCCTTTGCTCATAGAACTTATTTTACCTTAAAAATTAATATGAAATACACATGGGAAAGATAGATAAAAGATGAGAGAAATTATGATTTAAAATTCAGATTGTTTGAAAGGAACTAATTCACAATATTTAAGGATGCTAACCCGAACCAGTGATCCCTTATAGTTGTTGGTTGAAATCTTAGGATAACTCCCCTGCCCTTTAGTTTCCCTGTTTCTAAAGACAAATCAGTTTTGGAAAGGCTACATTTCAAGCCCAAGCATCATAACTACTATGGAGTTAGGTTCTCAGAATGTTAATGCTTATTGTAGCAGTATTTGATTGAGCATTTCAAAAGTTTCACTTTACTTTTAATATTTATATAATTTGTCATACACTTATGCAAACACTTAGCAGACCAGTGCCAGTGCATAAGTTCAGTGCAATGCTAAGCTTAACTAATCAAAAGGGGATAAGTAATGTGTTAGCACACCTTCTTATTGTATCAAACACATTACTATTGTAAGGATATAAAAAAAGAAAATTGTAAGTAATAAATATTGGGTTGAAAACAAATTTATTTTTCCAATGCACAATAAACAAAAATCTCTTCTTTAACTGGAGCTTTCTTAACTTCTTTTTATTCTGGTGCTTTCCATTTATTATTTCTCTGTATCCTGAATATAGTTTGTCCTGTACTTAAAAATGTATAGAGAAATCCTCTTTATTTTTCAAGCTTCTTGAGAGCAGAGGCTGTCATTTAAAAAATCAAATTAATATAATATATTTTCCTCAATTACATCTTAAAATAATTTTAATTTTTTTAAAAAATAAGAGTTTAAATTTGATTTCTACTTCCTTTCTCATAATTATATATATATATATTAATAAAGATACTTTGTATGCATTTTCTCTTTTTCCACATTATATTTTATTTTTTCCAATTATATGCAAAGATCCTTTTCAACATTTATTCTTTTAAGTTTCAAATTTTTCTTTATCCCTCCCCCACATGACAGTGTAATCTGATAAGCTATATATGTACTATCACATTTAACATATTTTCATTTTAGTCATATTATGTTAGAAAAATCAAAGCAAAAGGGGAAAAGTATGTGAAAGAAGACATATAAAACTAATTTTCAAACGTGAATATAGTAGACTTTAGCCTGTATTCAGACTTCATCTTTCTTTGTTCTTTGTTCATTGTCTTTATTCACTTAACTACTAAAAGGAGCAGTCTGTCATTGTCAACATCATGTAGTGCTGCTGTCAACTTGTAAAATGTTCTGGTTCTGCTCACTTCTCAGCATTAGTTCATTTACATCTTTCTAGGTTTTTCTGAAATCTGCCTCTTCTTAAAGCACAATAGCATTATGTTAAAAGACATATACCACATTTTATTCACCCATTCCCCAATTGAGGGATATCCCCTCAATTTCCAATTTTTAAAAACACAAAAAGAGCAACAGTAAATATTTTCATATATGTGGGTCCTTTTCCATTTTTATGATCCCTTTGGGATCCAGGTCTAGGACTGTTATTGCTGGATCAAAGGATATGCACAGTTTTATAACCCATTTGCCATAGTTTCAAAATGCTCACTAGAATGATTTAGATGAGTTCATAACTCTACCCACAGTGCACTAGTGTCGCAATTTTCCCACATCTCCTTCAATGTTTATCATTTTCCTTTTCTGTCATATTAGGCAATCTGCTAGATGTTAGATGGTACTTCAAAGCTGTTTCATTTTGAGGGTATGATATAATCTGTGCAAGGTCACTCCAAACCAAAGACCTTGAAAAACTTGTGCATCAGTAGGAAAGGAATACTTTTTGGATTTGGATTTGTGTTGAACCTTCTCCAAAATATTGTTGATCACTTTTGATATTTCTTCCTTCCATGGATAGCTAAACAAAGTTAATTCTGCAATTGCAAGTTTTAGAATGAGTGTCTTTGGCCAAATGTTTTGCTTTACAGAAATAATTCTAGTCAATAAATAAAATGTACAGCGGGATTTATGTTGTCTAAATTCTTAGTAAGTTATGTAATTTTAAAGGCTACAGAAAATCATTTGGTAAAGCCTGTTTGTTCCTTTCTAAAAATTCCTTCAAGGATTTCCACAATAAATGTGAAGGTTATTCTCAAACACATTTTCTGTTGATGGCAAAGTAAGTATGTTAAATGACATCTAATTAAATTCTTTCGATCATCTTTTTAAAAAGGCTTAACCAGGGTAGTAGACAATATTTTATCCTTATTCTTTTGGGATTGGCTTAAAGAGGGAATAAGAAACACACTCACCTGGATACAGAAATCTATCTTTACTACTATCTTTACTACAGTGATCATAATTGTGAATGTGAATGGGATAAGCTCATCCACAAAAGTAAATCAGATAGCAGAATGGAATAAAAATTATAACCCTAAAATGCATTGTTTATAAGAAACACACTTGAAACAGAGAGATATACAAATAAGAAAGTTAAAGATTGAAAGAGAATCTTTTATGCTTCAGTTGAAGTTTAAAAAAAGTGGCAGAAATCATGACATCAGAAAAAAGAGAAATCAAAAAATAAATCTGAGTAAAAGAATTAAACAGGGAAATTAAATGTTATTAAAAGGAAATGCAGGCAATGAATTAATATAAATACTAATCTTATATACATTGAATAGCTTAGATTCAATTTATTTTTAGGTTTTTTGCAAGGTAAATGGGGTTAAGTGGCTTGCCCAAGGCCACACAGCTAGGTAATTATTAAGTGTCTGAGACCAGATTTGAACTCAGGTACTCCTGACTCCAAGGCCAGTGCTTTATCTACTACGCTACGTAGCTGCCCCCTAGAATCAAATTTTTAAAGAAAAATCAAATGAAATATATATTAAAATCATACTGGGGAGAACTCAATTTATCTCTTTAATACATGTTAAATCTAACAAAAATTAGAAAGAAGTTGAGGGAATGATTACATTTCAGAAAAGTTGAATATGATAAACTTCTTCATAAAAAATTAATGAAGAAAGGAATATACATTTTTTCTAAATGTTACTTGGCACTTACCAAAAAAATTAACTATGCATTAGTATATTAAAACCACAATCCAATGTGAAAAATTTCAGATATATCTAATGCATACTTTTTTGGATCATAATGTAATAAAAGTAGATTCAAAAATGTATCATGAAATTATAGCCTTAAATTAAACTATAGATGGACTTACATAATGCATATCAATAAACAATTTTATATAAAATATTACAAAAGAGTTTACCATACTATATCACAGAAATCACGTAATATTACCAGGTGAGATTCATATAAGGAATGTCCGAGTTCATATTCCTCATTAATGTGACATTGCCATCTCATTTCCTGCTAACTCCTTTTCATTTTATCTTCTCTTTATCAACTTTAGGCTCTCTCTCAATGGGTTTCATTTTTTCATTATGTTGTCCAAGTATTTAAGCTTAAGTTTCAGTATTTGACCTTCCACTGAATAGCTGGAATTAAGTATTTTAATATTGACTGATGTGATCTTCTGGCTGTCCAAGGGGTCCTCAACAATATACTTCAACACCTCAATTGAAAATGTCAATTCTGTGATGCTCTGTGATAAGTTTTCCTTATAATCCAACTGTCATAGTTATATATCACTTCTGAGAAAATATATAACTTTGATTATACAAACCTTTGACAGTGAGGTGATGGCTCAGTTTTTAAATGCTATCTTTAAGCTCAGGAATATAAAATCTGACACTACTTCCATTTCTTCATCCTACATTTGCCAGTATGTGATGGGATAGGTTGTCGAGTTTAGTTTTGATTTTTTTTTGTTTTTCAAATCAGTCTTTACACACCTTTTTCACTCTCATCAAAAGGCTTCTTAATTCCTCTTCATTTGCTGCCATCAGATTGGCATCAATTGATATTTCATAGGACAATCTTAATTCCAGACTTTGATTTATAAAGTCTTGCATTATATATGATGTGTTCTGCAAATAATTTAAATAAATAAAAATTTTCCAATCTTAAACCTATCAGTTATTCCATATTTAATTCTCTGACTTCTTGGTCTGCAAACAGGTTCCAAAGGAAATAATGAATATCTTCTTGTATTCCCATCTCTTTGAGAACTTGTCACAAATTGTAATCCACAAAGTAAAATGATTTAGTGCAGTCAATGAAGCTGAAGTAGAATTTTTTCCTCAGAAACTCTCATACTTTCCCTATAATACAGCAAATGTTGGCAATTTGGTGTCCAGTTTCTCTGTCTCTTCAAATAGCAGCCTTATTTTCTGGTAATTTTCTGGACACAGATTTCTGAATTCTATCTTGCAGAATCTTAAGCATAATTTTGTTTTTGAAATGAATGCCTTCATTCATTAATTAGAATATTCCTTCACATTATTCATCTCTAGGATTGGAATACAAAATGACATTTAACAATGCCATGGTCATTGCTGAGTTTTCCAAATTTATCAGTATATTTAGTGCAGAACTTTGACAGTATCATATTTTAGGATTTTATAAAGTTCTGCTCTAGGTGGAATTCAACCACCTTTGTTAGCCTCATTATTTGCAAGGTTTTGCCACAACCACTTCACTTTCTTCTCCAGAGTATCTGACTACAGATTGCTAAACACACAATTGTGGATATTAGTGATGTTAAGACTTTTTCTTACAGTTTTGTGTTTGTGTACGTGTGTGTGTGTGTGTGTGTGTGTGTGTGTGTGTGTGTGTGTGTTTCCCACCTCTTCTAAATCACTTCTGCTTTTGGTAAATTTCTGCCATTTTTAACCATTTTCATGAAATTTTCTAAAATATTCCAATTATTCTTGAGATCTTTTCTCTTTTCCTTTCTATTATTTCTTCTATTTCTTTGTATTGCTCATTTAAGTAAACATTTTCTCTAATTGCTATTCTCTTTATTTCTTCATTAAATTGGATATATATATATATATGTATACATATATATATGTATACATATATATATATATATATATATATATAGAGAGAGAGAGAGAGAGAGAGAGAGAGAGAGAGAGAGAGTTCACTTTCTCTTTGTTTTGCTTTCCATCTTTCCTTCCTAGTTACAAAACCTCATCAGACAGTCAAATTTCTTTCTAATTCTTCTTTTTTGGGATTATTTTTGTGATTATTTACCCCATTGTAAATGGCAAAATGAAAAACTGTCCATAGTTCTTCAGGCACTCTATATTCCAGATCTAATCCCTTAAATCTATTCATCACCTCCACTTTGATCACTTTGATTCCTTGAGATGCTATTACAGCTACATGTTCTAGTGGATTTTCCCTACTTTCTAAAACTTAAGTATAAATTTTACAATAAGGAAGTCATTTTATGTTCTACAGGCTGCTCAAGTTCTTACCTGACTGTAGAGAGCTGATTTTAGTTACAAACTGTATTAACACCCTGATTTATGTTATCAACTGTCTGGTGAGATCCATTATTGAGACACCTGAGTTGTTGAAAAAGAACAATTTTTATGACTGGTGAGTGATCTTAACAAAATTCTGATTAATCTCTGCTTTGTTTCATTTTGTACTGTCAGGCCAAATTTGTCTGTCATTCCAATTGTAGATTTTAAAAATTTTCCTATTTAATATTCTAATTTCCTGTGATGAATATAACATTTTATATTACTGCTATGTCTTCATTGAAGTGATTAACTTTGACCTCCTTGGATTCAGGGTTTGAACTATGAACTTGTATCACAGTGATATTTAATAGCTTGTCTTGGATTCCAACAGATATTACTCTGTCATTTTTGAGATTATACAAGTACTGCTTTTCTTGCCCTCCTACTGATATGAGGGCTATTTCATTTCTCATAAGGGATTCTGACTCATAGTAGCATATGTAATGATTGCCTAATTCATCCATTTATGGCCATTTAAGTTTACTTTCATCCAAGATGTCAATGTTTAATCTTTGTTATCAGTTTGATCACAGTCAGCTTATCTTGGCTCATAGATCTTCCTTTTCAGTTTCTATGCACACTTATCTTTATGATATTGGTCTTTCCTTTCATCACCAGGCAGAATTTAAATTGAACTATCTTTTCGTTTTGACCTGGTTGCTTCATTATCTCAGTAGCTATTCCAGGAAACTGGAAAGGCATTAAAGTCATAGGAAGGAATTAAATTTGTTAAAGATATAAGCTTTCAAAACTATCAGATTCACCATTTCTGACACTTGACATGCCAGTGTTACCTTTCTATTCCACTATATTGAAATGTGTTCTAAGGAAATAATTCCTATTATGAGGCAGAATTCCAACAAAGTTGCATGAATTCTCATTTTCTATCAAGGAATATTGCATATGAGCAACAATCAAGTCTAAATTTCAGCTAAAGCAAAAAGCAAAGAGGCAAAAATTATGCATTTATAAATCTGAAGGCATTAAGGAAAAATAGAAAAAAAAAACTTGATTAAAGTACAATTTTTTTTAAAAGTAATTCTTTTATGCCCAAAGGGCAAAGAACTGAACATTTCCTTTGATCCAGCAGTGCTACCACCAGGTCTGTATTCCACAGAGATCAGAAAAAAGAGTTGGAAAAACTCACATGCAAACTTTAAAAAGGGTGGGGGTGGCTAGTGGCACAGTGGATGTAGTACCAGCTCTGGAGTTCAAATCCAGCCTCAGACACTTAATAATTACCTAGCTGTGTGGCCTTGGGCAAGCCATTTAAAATCATTTGCCTTGCAAAAACCTAAAACAAAACCTACATGTACAAAAAATGTTCATAGCCACTCTATTAGTGGTGTCAACTATTTGGAAACTTTAGGGATGCCTGTTAATTGGGAAATAACTGAATAAATTGTGGTATATGAATGTGATGGAAAACTATTTTTTATAAGAAATCGTGAGGTATGTAACTTCAGAAAAGCCTGAAGAGACTTGAATGAATTGATGCTGAGAGAAGTGAGCAGAACCAGAAGACATTATAAACACTAATAATAATATTAGATGAAATTAAACAATGCTAAACTTGTTCATTTCAACAGTAAAATAATCAAAGATAATTCTAAAATATGTGTGATAGAAAATATTATCCATATCTAGAGAGGAAACTTAAGGACTTTGAATGCAGACCTAAGCTTACCATCTTCAATTTTTAAAAGTTGTCCTATGTTCTTATATTGTTATTTTCTCTCTAATGATGCTTTTTCTTCTCTTTGGAGTTGATACTTCTTTCACAGCTTGATTAATATGGTCCTAAGCTTATCATAATTACACATTTATAGGTTATATTAGAATGCTTTCTGTCAGTGGCAGGGAGGGAAGGAAGGAAGGGAGAAAGATGTAAAATTCAAAATCTTTCAAAAATGATTGGTAAAAACTATTAATGCATGTTTTTGGAAAAACAAATAAATAAAAATATTAACAGAATAAAAAACTACCATTACATGTAGATGTAAAAATAAAGAAAATAATTTTTAAAAGCAATCCATGCTAAAATAATGTAATTTTAGGTCCAACAAACTATCTAGGGAAACAAATAGTTTCAAATTTCTCTCTTGGTCCTCTATTATCACATTTCTTTATGCTGCATCTCCAGTCTTCAGTTTCTTAATACCATATTGTCATGCTCTTGGGTCTACCTTTGCCCCATATCAATCTCTTAAGTTGTTTAACTGCATTCTTGGTCAGTTGTCCTTTGTGATTCCTGAATTGTTTTTGTTCTAGTTATAAATATTTATTGGGAAAATTCAATGTGTATTTGTGTTCTCAGAAAGTAACATGATAATCCCATTATTAAGAATATGCTGAGGGGTGGAGCCAAGATGGCTACATGAAGGGATCCAGTCTTAGGAGCTCTCTGATAAAACTCATAAGCTAAGGACTCTAACTAAACTTTCAAGAGACAGAACCCACAAAGGGACCCAGTGAGGAAGTTCTCCTACACAAGGTAACCTGGAAAAGAGCAGAAAGGCTCTGCTTCAGGGGGTCGGAGGGGTGGCCTGCCAGAGGGGTGGCCAGCCAGAGCGAAAGAACTTCAGCCTCCCAGAGACAGCCCCAGGGCGCCAGGAGCCTGGACTCACAGCAGCAGGGAGGATCCTGAGCTGCACCCTGGGGAGCACTGGGCACAAAGTGGGGGAACAGCAGGGGACCTCTGCCAGAGCTAGCACGTGAAGCCCAGCCCTCAGGGCACACAGCAAGCAGCTTAGTCTTTCCCCAGCCCTGATCCAGGAAACAGAAGCAGGCTGAGGTGATAAGCAGGAGCCTTCCAGGGCATGAGCCCACTGAGCTGAGGGAGGGGAGTGAAGAGAGAGAAAGAGAGACTGCTGAGCTATGTCCTCTGCCTCTGGAACAGGACTCTGGGGCTCTGACCACATTCAGATCCTGATCCCAGTCTAGGCTCCCCCCATAGAACAGCAGAGCCCCCCCACCTCGGCCCTGTGGCAGAGTGGGGCTCTTATGGTCATTCACAGACCAGGAGGGAGGACAGAGCCTCACACACTGAGACCCTTGTGGGAGTGCCCCAAAAGCTCAGGAAGCACCCCCAAAACCAGGCACAGGCTGGGAAAATGAGCAAGCAGAGAAACAAAAGGAAGACTATTGAGAAATATTTTGCAAATAAGCCCAAGAAAGATCAAAATACTCGGTCGGAAGATGAGGAAGCACAAGCTCCTGCATCTAAAGACTCCAAGAAAAACAGAAATTGGGCTCAGACTATAACAGAGCTCAAAAAAGACTTTGAAAATCAAATGAGGGAGCTGGAAGAAAAACTGGGAAAAGAAAGGAGAGAGATGCAGGAAAAACATGAAAATGAAGTCAGCAGCTTAGTCAAGGAAATCCAAAAAATGCTGAAGAAAATAGCATGCTAAAAACCAGCTTAGGTCAAATGGATAAAACAGTTCAAAAAGTTACTGAGGAGAAGAATGCTTTAAAAAGCAAAATTGACCAGGTGGAAAAAGAGATAAGAAAACTCTCTGAGGAGAACAAATCTTTCAGACAAAGAGTAGAATTCAGGGAGATTGATGAATTTACCAAAAATCAGGAATCAAGACTTCAAAACCAAAAAAATGAAAAATTAGAAGAAAATGTGAAATATCTCATTGAAAAAACAACTGATATGGAAAACAGACTTAGAAAAGATAGTTTAAAAATTATTGGAATACCTCATGTATAGAAAAATGATAGTGATAATATTCATTTGAACCTTCTCAGTTAATAGAGCAGGTAGAGGGAGCTTTTACAGTAGAAGTACAGGAGAAAGCTGAATTTGAAGATAAAATATAGTGTAAAAATGGAGTCAATAGAAAAAAAAGGGAAATGGAATGGGAGAAAGAAAAAGGAAAGGGGCAATAGTCCAAGATATTTCACATAATAAGATTTTTTTTTATTACAATGAGCTATTGCAATGATATGGAAGGGGGGAGGCAAGGGGGAATGAGGGAACCTTTGCTCTCCTCAGAGATGGCTAGGAGAGGAAACAGCAAATATACTCAATGGGGTATAGACATCTGGAGTAAGGAGTGGGGAGCAGAGGGAAGGGGTGGGGATGCGAATAAAGGAGGAGAGGATGGACCATGGGGGGACAGTGTTCAGATCTAACACATTTATTTTTTACTTCTTGCAAGGGGCTGGGATTGGATGGCCTGCCCAGGACCATAGGGCCAGGTGGATTCTGGGTCTAAGGGGTGGTATGGGGGCTCAGGGCTTCTTGGCCCTAGGACCAGGGATCTGTCTGCTGCTCCACTTAGTGACCCTACAGCAGAGTCAGAGTGAAAGGAGAGAGAAAATACAGTACATGGTAGTGGAGAAATAAGAAAGGAGGGAGTTGCGATCAGCAATGGCAATGTTGGAAAAATATGGAAGTAACTGTTGTGATGGACTTATCATAAAGAATGTGATCCACCTGTGACAGAGTTGTTGGTGTTGGAACAAAGACTGAAGCACATTTTTTGTTATTATTATTTGAGGGGGGTGCAGGGCAAGTGGGGCTGGGTGGCCTGCCTGGGGTCACATAGCAGGGTGATCTTTGGGTGTCTGGGGCCGGAGTTGGATCCAGGTGCTCCTGGCTCAAGGGCCAATGCTCTGTCTGCCACCCAGCCACCCCTACTATTATTACTATTTTATTTTATTTTGGGTCTTTTTTTTTCTTCTTTTTGGTTTTTGCAGGGCAGTGGGGATTGGGTGGCTTGCATGTCACATGGCTGGGTGATTGTTGGGTTTACGAGGCTGGATATGGGCTTGGGTGCTTGTGGCTCCAGGGCTGGTGCTTCATCCATTGGGCCACCTGGCCATACATACAATTATTACTAATATTTTTTTATTTTAATTTTTTTCTCTTCCCTTTACTTTTTTCGCCCAAGCAAGTCTATCTATATTCATGGGGGGAGGGGTATTTTGTTTACTTGTAAACAAGAATATTTCATTAATGTAGAATATTTGTGCAAAATGAAAATAAAAAATAAATTTAAAAAATTATGCTAATAGAGCTGACTTCTTTTTAAATAATTTTCTAAACTATTCTTTTCAAAAACAGATAACATTAAACCAAATTTGCTCAAAGAAACATTTACAAAGACTTGTTATATTGTTAATTTTAATTTTCTGTTTGTATTGACAGGGGAACATTGGCAGAGAATCACTGTCATTTTTCTGAACTTAATATGCAGAAAGGCTATAAGATATAACTAAAACGATTGAAGTAGAATCTTATTTTATTTTTAAAGACAAATTATAGCCTGGAGCAACATTATAATGAAGTAACTTTTAGGAAAGAAATTATGCTTCCACAAATTTTTTCAAGGATCAGAAGTTCAACCTTGATTGAGATGATATTACAATTATTTTCTAGAAAGCAGAAGAATAGTATTATGGGAACAGGATGGAGATAAGAAAACAATTTATATAAGAAATCCATCTTCCATATTATATATAAATAGATATATTCTTTTCAAAATTTTTAAAATTTGTTTATTCATTAATAAAGTATCCTTGTTTAAGAGGAAACATAACAACCCCTCCACCACAAAAAATATTAAATTCTCATGAGAAATAAATTAAAAGAAAGAGAAAAAAATGTGTTTCAGTCTGTGTTCTCATATCATCAGCTCTGTCTCCAGTGGATCACTTTCTTTATCATAATTCCACCATAGTAGTTTCTTCCATAGTTTCCCACGGTTGCTGGCTATATCCCCACCTGGGAAGATTCCTATAACTCTCATGAATTTTAACTCTTTTAGAGAGAATATACTTAGCCAGAAATGATGGACACTCAAGAATTATCCGTGACTGATAGAATTATTTAAAAATGATATCTCCTTAGAAAGAGACAGTAGGATGGAGGTGATTGAATGTGGGTAAATCACATTACATAAAGAGGTACAAAGGACTTATTGCAATAGAGGGGAAGAATGGATTAGGTGAGAGCCACCTAAATTTTACTCTCATCAGATTTGGCTTAAAGTTAAAATACACATAGTCATTTAAGAAACTTATTTAACCTTTCAAGTATTAAAAGGAGAAAGGGAGAGGGAGATGGAAAAGAGGAAGTAACAGAAGGAGGGAAGGAAGAAGGGGAAAAGGGAAAGGAGAAAGAAGGGGAAAAGGAGTTGGATATAAGGGGGAAAACATACTGAAGGTGATGGTTTTCAAAAACAAAATACTGGGGAATATGTATAAAAGGAAAAGGGGGAAATATACACAGAGGGAAGATGACATGGAGGGAAATAAGGAGTTACTAATGGGGCAGCTAGGTGGTGCAATGGATAAAGCACTGGCCCTGGAATCAGGAGTACCTGGGTTCAAATCTGGCCTTAGACACTTAATAATTACCTAGCTGTGTGGCCTTGGGCAAGCCAGTTAACCCCATTTGCCTTGCAAAAACCTAAAAAAAAATTTAAAAAATAAAGAGTTACTGACTATAACTTTCAATGTGAATGGGACGAATTCTCCCATAAAATGTAGGTGAATAGAAGAGTGGATTAAAAAGTGGAATCCTACAAAATGCTGCTTAAAGAAATTCAATTGAGGTGGCAACTAGGTGGTACAGTGTACAGAACACTGGCCTTGGAGTCAGGAGTACCTGAGATCAAATCTGGCCTCAGACACTTAATAATTACCTAGATGTGTGGCCTTGGGCAAGGCACTTAACCCCATTGCCTTGCAAAAACTAAAAAAAAAAAAAACTCATTTGAAGCATAAAGATGCATATAAAGCAAAAGTAAAAGGTTGGATCAAAATGCATTTTGCTTCAACTGAAGTGGAAATAATCAGGGATAACAATCCTTATCTCATAAAAAAACAGTTGCAAAAATAGAGCTCATTAAAAGAGATAAGTAAGCAAAATATAAACTCCTAAAAGGTACCATGGACAATAAAGCAATTTCGATACTAAATATATATGCACCAATTTCTTTAGCATCAGAGTAGAAGTTTTTTGAGCTATAGGAAGACATGGACAACAAAACTCTACTGATGGGAGACCTTAGCATCCTGCTCTCAGATTTACATAAATCTAACAATAAAACAAGCATGAAGGAAGTTAAGGAGGTAAACAGAATGTTAGAAAACCTAGCCATGATAGACATTTGCAGAAAAATGAATGGGAATGGAAAGGAATATACTTTTTTTTTATCCTGTAGTACATGGCACTGACACAAAAATTGACTATGTACAAGGGCATAAAACTTTATAATCAAATGCAGAAAAGTATAACAATTATGAATAGATCCTTCTTAGTTCATAATGCAATAAAGATGACATGAAAAAATGGAACATTGGAAACTACATGAACTCATTTTAAAGAATGATTTCTTCCTAGATAATGACAATAACAAGACATAGTAAAACTTAGGTGATACAGTTAAGGCAGTTGTAATCAGATATATTTATCTTTAAATGCTTACAATTAATGAATTAGAGAAAGAGGCAATCAATGAATTAATTATGGATCTAAAAAAATTACAGAAAGGACAATTTAAAACTCTCCAATTAAATACCAAACTAGAAATTCTAAAAAGTAAAGGAGAAATTAATAAAATTATATGCAAGAAAAGTATATAATCAGGAATTGGATTTATGAAAAAAACAATAAAATTTATATACCTCTGTTCAATTTGATTTATAAAAAGAAGGAAGAAAATCAAATTCCTAGTTTCATAAATGAAAAAGGTAAACTCAACACCAATGAAGAGAAAATTAAAGTAAGAATTTGGAATTATTTTTCCCAAATATATGCAAATAAATTTGTTAATCTTAGTTAAATGGATGCATATTAACAAATCAGGTTAATTGAAGAGGAAATAAAATACCTCTATAACCTTATCTCAGAAAAAAGAATTTCAACTTCCTAAGAAAAAAATCACCGGGCCAGATGGATTCACGATGAATGTATCAAACATTTAGAGACCAATTGATTCCAATTCTAACTCTTTGGAAAAATAGATGAAAATGGAACTCTGACTAACTCTTTGTATGACACCATTGTGGTGCTGATACCTTAACCAGAAAGAGTCAAAACAGTGAAATGATATTATAGCCCAATTTCTCTAATGAATATAGAAGCAAAATTCTTAAATACCATTTTAGAAATGCAATTACAGCAAGTTATCACTATTACCAAAAAGGATTTTCCCCCGGAATGCAGGTTTGGTTTAATATTAGGAAAACTACAAGTATAATTAACTACAAAAAAAACTTATCAGTAATCATGTGATTATTTCAATAGATGCTGAAAAAGCCTTTAATAAAATGCAGCATCCATTCCTACTAAAAAACCATCAACAAGCATCATAAGCAATGGGGGTAGACTAGATGAATTCCCAATAAGATTAGGAGTGAAAAAGGGATGCCCATTAGCACCACTACTATTCAATATAATAATAAAAATATTAGCTCCAGCAATAAGAGAAGAAAAGGAAATTGAAGGAATTAGAATTGGGAAAGAAGAAACAAAACTCTCACTTTTTACAGGTGACATGATGACCTAGAAAATCTTACAAAATCATCTAAAAAGCTACTAGAAACTATTAGCAACTTTAGCAAAGTTGCAGTATATAAAATAAAACCTCATAAATCCTCAGAATTTCTATATATTACTAGCAAGATACAGCAGCAAGAGTTAGAAAGAGAAATCTCAGTCACAGTGACTTCAGAAAATATAAAATACTTGGGAGACTACGGGCCAAGTCAGTCTCAGAAACTATGAAAACAACTAAAAACATTTCTCATGCGAATAAAATCAGATTTAAATAAATGGGCAAATATCAACTGCTTCAACTGCTCATGAATAGACTGAGATAATATAATAAAAATAATAAAAATAAATTAATCTACTTATTTAGTGCCCTACAATCAAAATTCTAAAAAAATTACTTTAATGAACTAGCAAAAATTGTAAGTAAATTCATATGGAGAAATAAAAAGTCAAGTGTTTCCAGGGATGTAATGAGAAAAAGTATAAAAGAAGGTGTCTTAATCCTACCAGATCTAAAATTATATTATAAGGCATCACTCATCAAAACTGTCTGGTATTTGCTAAAATATAGATTGGTGGATCAGTAGAATAGACTAGGTGCAAAAGAGATAGCAGGAAAATGATTATAGTAATCTGCTTATTTTTTAGGTTTTTGCAAGGCAAATGGGGTTAAGTGGCTTGCCCAAGTTCACACAGCTAGTTAATTAATAAGTGACTGAGGCTGGGTTTGAACTCAGGTACTCCTGACTCCAGGGCCAGTGCTCTTTCCACCATGCCACCCGGCTGCCCCCATTGAAGTAAACTGCTTTTTGATAAACCTAAAGAGTCCTGTTTCTGGCATAAAAACTCTCTCTTTGAAAAAACGTTGGGAAAATTAGAAGCTTGTATGGCAAAAACTCGTATTAGACCAACATCTCATACCCTATACCAAGATAAGATCAAAATGGGTACAGGATTTAGACATAAAAGACTATATCATGAGCAAACTAGGAGATCAAGAAATAGTTTACCTGTCAGATCTATGGAAAGTGTATCAGTTTATGACCAAGGAAGAGATAGGGAACATCATTAAAAACAAACTAGATGTTTGATTACATTAAATTAAAAAGCTCTTTCATGGATAAAACCATGGTAACCAAGACCAAAAGAAATACAGTAAATTGGGAAACATTTTTTTACAGCTAGTATTTTTGACAAATGAATTTTATATTATATACATATATATATATATATACATATATATATATATATATATATATATATATATATATATATGGAGAGAGAGAGAGAGAGAGAGAGAGAGAGAGAGAGAGAGAGAGAGAGAGAACTGAGTTAACGTTCTGAAAAATGAGTCATTCCTTAATTGACAAATGGTCAAAGCATTTGCAAAGACAATTTACAGATGAGGAAATCAAAGTGATCCATAGCCATATGAAAAGTTTCTCCTAATCAATACTTATTAGAGAGATGCAAATTAAAGTATCTCGGCCATATAACCTCACTCCTCTCAGACTGGCCAACATGACCACAAAGGATGTTGGTGGAGCTATGAACTCATCCAAACATCCTGGAGAGCAATTTGTAATTACACCCAAAGGGCAGTAAAATGTGCATGCCCATTGCATTGATCCAGTCTCAATGGAGCAATCTGACTCCAGTCATCCAGGATAAAACCTGGGAGCATCTGCTTTCAAGGGGGATTCCTGGGTTCATGGCAAAAGCAATACTTTTCAGACCTCTCAAACCAGAGATTGCCAAGGAAAACTTGGATTCTCAGAGGGAAAACTGTCACATAATAGTGATTATGGAGCCCAGTTAAGCATAGTTCTTAGTGAAAACTCAGCCACAGGGACCAGGAGTAAGTCTGGGGAGTTACCCCCATGGTGCTTCCAGCATATTTCATCCATGGATGCTAAGGGATTCTGGGGAGTTTGCAGAGAGTCTCTGCCATCTATTTCTGAGGAAAGATTATGTGACTTTGCCTACACTTAGATTCAGGCTGTAGTCTGTGCCTCAGTCTCAGAAAAATGATCTTTATTGCCACAGTGTAGTGGGAATCCTCTCTAAGGGTATAGGGCAGAGGGGAATACTTGTGGTCATCCACAGATCAGAGCACAGGCCAGGACACCAGTAAGAGCCACTCACAATAAATTGAAGGAACTGAGGGGAGTGTCCCTAAAAATAGTTACAAACCCTCCCTAAAGCTTGGAAAGTGCATCTTCTGCCCTGGAATTAGAGCCTTACTTTGAGAAAGACTTAAAAGCAAATCATAGACCAGAGGAGTGAGCAAAGAACAGAAGAAAAAATTTCCATCATATGCAATTTCTTTGGCCTTGTGGAGGATTAAAATACACTCAGGAAATAGAAAAGTCAAAATTTTTTGATCCAAAGCTTCCAAGAAAACTGTGAATTGGTCTTAGGCTATGGAAGAGCTCAAAAAAGATTTCAAAAATCAAATAAGGGAAGTAGAGGAAAGATTGGGAAGAGAAATAATAACTATGAAGGAAAATCATGAAAACCCTTGTCAGTAGCTTGGTGAAGGAAATGCAAAAATTTCCTGAAAAAATAACATCTTCAAAACCAGTTTGGGTCAAATGGAAAAAACAGTCCAAAAGGCCAGTGTGGAGAAGATTTCCTTAAAAAATAGAATTGGTAATATGGAAAAGGAGATACAAAAGCTCTCTGAAGAAAATAATTTCTTTAAATGTAGAGGTGGAGCTAATTGAAACTGATTACTTTTTGAGAAATGAAAAAAATAAATAAAAGAAATCCAAAAGAATGTGAAGCAAGGGAAAATATGGAATGTCTTGTTAGTAAAACAACTGACCAGAAAATAAATACAGGAGCGATAATTTAAGAATTATTAGACTACCTGAAATTCATGATTAAAATAAGCAGCCTAGACATCATATTTCAATAAATTCTCCAGGAAAACTGCCCTGATACTTGGAAGCAGAGTGCAAAATAGAAATTGAAAGAATTCACTAATCACCTCATGAAAGAGATCATAAAATGAAACCCATCAAGAATATGAAGGCCAAAATTTACAATTCCCAAGGCAAAGAGAAAATATTACAAGCAACCATAAAGAAACAATTCAAATATCAAGGAGCTATAGTCAGGATAACAGAGGGTTAATTAGCTTCTACATTAAGAGTTCATAAGGTTTGGAATATCATAGTCTGGAAGGTAAAGAGCTTGAATAACAACCAAGAATCAAATACTCAACAAAAATGGATATAATTCTTCCAAGAAAAAAGATGGATATTCAATGAAATAAAAGACTTTCAAACTTTATGAAAGTATAAGAATTGAACAGAATGTTTAATATTCATGGAAAGATATCAGGTGAAGTATAAGGAGGGTGTATAAGAGGAGAGACTTAAAGATTCTGAATTGTTTATATAATTGCATGGGAAAATGATACTGATAATTCATTTAAATTCTCATTTTTCAGGACAGTTAGAAGGACCATAAAACACAAGAGAGAGTTGAATTTGAAGGTTTAAGATATTAAAAAGGAATAAATTCCTTCACATAAAAGAGGCAAGAAAAAAACTTTTTTGCAGTGGATTGGAAGAGGAGAAGAATGAGGGGGGAAGTGTGTGGGTCTTACTCTCATCAGAAGCATCTCAAAGAGGGAATAACATACACAATCAATCATGTTTCTTACCCTAAAGGAAAATAGGAGAGGAAAGGGATGGGAGAAAGAGGATGGGGGAAGGAAAATGGAGGGGGATGTAAGTGATTGAAGAGTGGGAGAGGGAAATCAGATACAACACATTTTTAAGAAGGAATAAGGTCAAAGGAGAGAGATAACAGAATAAATGGGGTGGGGGAAATACAATGGTAGGAAGTACAGTTAGCAATAGCAACTGTGGGAAAAATACTTAAGGAATTTCTCTGATGTACTTGTAGTAATAAATACTATCCATTTCAAAGACAGAGCTGATCGTGTCTGAATATAGATTGAAGCATACTTCTTTTCCTCTGAGAAAGAAATTAAAAGATAAAGTTTTAAAGATTGAACACAGAGTGCTTTTGCTCTGCATTCAGATTTCATAGATTTTCTTTATTTTTTCTCTAAATATGGACAGCATTTTCCATCACAAATCATTTACAGTTGTCCTTGATCACTGAAATGCGGAGAGGAGCTGAGTCCATCATGACTGATCATTTCATAATGATGCTATGAATATGCACAATGCTCTGCTAGTTCTACTTAATTTACTGAGTATCAGTTTATGTAAGCATTTTCAGGTTCATGATTTCTTACAGAACAATAGAACTTCATTACACTCATATATATGAATTTGAAGAAAATATCTTCAGTAAAAATTTTCATTGGACCTGGTTGAGGCTAATGACTGAGACATAACAAAACAAAGCAAGAGCTAAATAATAAAAAATAAGAAAATCTAAAATATCATACTGAAAAAAAAAGAACAGCTGACCTGGAAAATAGATTGCAGAGAGATATTTTAAGAGTTTTGAGAATCCCTGAAAACTAAAATAGAAAAAAATATCCTAGAAGGCTATTTCAAGAAATTATATAGGAATACTTCCCCTAATGTCTTTTATACAGAGAGTAAAATTGAAAATGAAGAAATTTGCCATTCATATCCTGAAAGAGTCCAAAATGAAAACTCTTGGGGATATTATAACCAAATTGAAGAATTCTTAGGTCAAGCATAAATATTGTATACTGCCAGAAAGAAATATCATGGAGCTATCAGGGTACAGGGAGTCAGGATTGAACAAGATATAAAAGATTTCTGATTAAAAGAGAAGAGTTGGGGTATGACATTTTAGAAGGGAAAGGGCATAAAATTAAAAATGAGAAGAGCTTACCCATAAAGTATAATCCATTAGTGGAAAAATTAATATTTTATAAAAAATAGAGGATTTTTAAGTATTCTTGTAAGAAAAAAATAGGACTATGGGATGGACAAATGGAAATTTGACATGTAAGCCCAAGATTCAAAAGAAGCACAAAAAGGCAAGCATGCAAGAGCAATCATAGGGACTCAATAATGTTAAGTTGTGTACATATTGGAAGAAATTTCATATAGATCCTAAGAACTTAACCATTACTAAGGCACTTAGAAGGTTTCTATAAAGACAAAGGGCGTGAATGTGAATTGATTATGTTGTAATGATCTCAAAATAAATAAGAAGGGCTGATAGAGAGGGAAACATTGGGGAAAAATCAATAAGAAAATAGAAGAGCAAAATTTTTCTCACTTCATTTGTTTATTTATTTATTTATTCATTCATTCCTTTATTTAATTTAAGGCAATAGGATTAAGTGACTTGCCCAAAGTCATACAGCTAGGCAATTAATAAATGACTGAGCCTGGATATGCTCTCAGGTCCTCCTGACTCTAAGGCAGGTGATATTTTCTCACTTTAAAGAGGAGTACAAGGTGAGGTTGTTGTTTTTTTTTTAATGATGAAGTCAGTACAAAATTTTAATTTCAGAACTTAACAATTATAAATGCTTTTGTACATTTAGTCAATCAAGAATCAAACCTCAATCTAAGCAATTGCATAAATGTATTACAAAAAAGAGGACAAGCCATGGAAAATGCTTGAGGCTTTTTTTACTATAACTAATTAATAATGACTACTTTGTACACTGAATATCATAAATTACAAAGTCAGTTTTCTATATTACTGATTTTATTCACTTTTTAATAGTACTCCTGGAATACAGTTCTGTTTATAACTGTGGAGCAATATCAATTTATGCTAATCAGACATCTAGGGTAGAGCCAAGATAGTGATATGAAGCCAGCATACCCCTAGAACATTTCCCTACACAACTTTAAATGACATCCCCTTAAAACTAAATTATTACCTCACAAACAGACAAGATTGGAACAAGTTTTCACCTGTAGTCATCATGGAGTATCTTTAATGAAGATCCATCTTTTCATGGGAAATGAGGAATTAAAGCCCTAGCTGGGAGAGTGGGATAGCTAGTGAGAGGCTTTTAGCCAAAGTGCAGTTCAGGTTCTGGCAGCTAGACAACAGCACATGTCCCAGCAGGTGGCTAGCAAGCCAGATGGGAAGTTCCCCACCGCAAATAAAGTCTGATGGCTGAGAACAAAGTGACAAAAGAGAGGACTAGGTTGGGAAAAATCTACTGCTTAGGCAAAGGTTGGATATAAAGGAGGAAACCAACCTCTTCATAGGTAGCATCTTGGCCAGTGATAAGCCAAACACCAGACCTAATTGCCTTTAGAAAAATTTTGGGTCTATATTCCCTATACTCCATAAAGAAAGCTCAAACAATCAAAATGAGCAAAAATCCCTAAAGGCTAAAGGACTGCTAATCATAGAAAACTATTATGGAGATAGAAATGATATAAAAAATACCACCTTAGAAGAAAGCAGTGAAAAATTTCCTACATGGTAACTTTCAAAAACAGTCTATGCATTGGACTCATAAACCACTCATAGAAGAGTTTAAAAAACAAATTTAAAAGCCAAAGAAGAAAGGAAGAAGAAAATTGGAAAAATAAGATCAAATGAGGACAGGATTTAGACATAGACTACTACACCTTAGATCAATTAATAGACCAAGATATACCCCCAGAATCTATGTTAAAACAATAAATATGAGCAAAAAACTAAAAGAGCACATACTCAGTGAAAAAGCACTCACAGGGGAAGTCTCAAAAGAACTTATAAATTGGACTCAAACTGAAAGCTCGTAGAAGAGCTTAAAAAGAATTTAAAATCCAAAGAAGAGAGGAAGAAAAAATGGACAAAAAGAAATGAGAGTCATGCAGGAAATTTACCAGAGAAACAACTAGCAACTTTAGCAAAGTTGTAGGATATAAAACAAACCCTTCATTAATCCTCAGGAATTCTATAAATATATAGAAGTAAAAGCTAGAAAGAGAAATACCATTTAAAGTATCTTCAGGAAATATAAAATACTTTGAGGTCTACCTGCCAAGGCAAACTCCAAAACTCTATGAAAACAACTGTAAAACACTTTTCACACAAGTACTCATGTATGGGCTGAGTTAACATAAATTTACATAAATTTATATAAATATAAATGACACAGTTCTTCCTAATTTGTAGGTATGGTAGACCTCCCACGAAAAAACTTAATTGGGATTAAAAAGAAAATACCATTTGCTCAGCAGAACATTGCACCCATTCTAAATTTGACCATGTACTAGGCCATAAAAACCTTACAATCAAATGCTGAAAGGCAGAAATAGTAAATGCATACTTTTTAGACCATGATGTCAAAAAAAATAAATGTAATTACATATAATAAAGGGCCATGGAAAGATAAACCAAAATGTAATTAAAATTAAAGAAAAATTTTAATAATGGGTGAAAGAAACAGCAAACAAGAGAAATAAGCAATAATTATATCCAAAGAATATGATCCTAATGAGACATAATATCAAAATTTATTGGATGCAACAAAGGGAGTTTTGAGGTGTTACTTTATATCTCCAAATGTCTATATAAATAAAACAGAGAAAGAGGAGTTCCATACATTGGATATTTAACAAAAAAACTCGAAAAAGAACAAATTAAAGATCCTCAATTAAATATCAAATTAGAAATTCTGAAAATCAAGGGAGACATTAGTAAAATTAAAAGCAAGAAACCATTGAACTAATAAATAAAACTAAAGTTGGTTTTATGCAAAAGCCAATAAAATAGATAAAACTTTGGTTATTCTGATTTAAAAAAAAGAAAGAAGAAAACAAAATTAATACTATTGAACTAGAAAAGAGTGAAACAATGAGAAATTAAATAGAAAATGTGGTTATTTAGTTGAACTGTATAATAAATTGGATAACCTGAATGAAATGGATGAAGACTTACAAAAATCCTAACTGCCCAGATTAACAGAAGAGGAAATAAAATATTTAAATAAACCAATTTCAGAAATAGAGATTGAAGAAACCATCAAAAAATCCCTAAGGAAAAGATTACAGGTACAGATGGATTTACAAGTAAATTCCACCAAATATTTAAGGAACAATTCTTATTCTACATAAACTATTTAAAAAATACAAAGAGTTCTGCCAAATTCCTTTTATGACACCAAAATATTGCTGAAAGCTAAACCAAGAAGAACCAAAACAGACAAAGAATATTATATATCAATTTCCCAAATGAATATTCATGCAAAAATCATAAATAAATTTTTAGCAATTAGAGTACAGCAAGAATTTACTAGGCTAATACACTACAATCAGGTAGGATAAATAACAGGTAGGCAGGAAAAACTAGGAAAACACTCAACGTAACTGATCATATCAATAGCAAACCAAAGTAATCATATGACTATATTAGTAAATGCTGAAAAAGTCTGATAAAATACAACATCCATTTCTAATAAAATGCTAGGAATAAATGGAGTTTTCCTTAAGAAATAAACAGTATCTCTCTAAAACCATCTACAAATAATATATGTAATGGGAATAAATTTGGAACATTTATAATAATACCAGGGAATGAAGCAAGGATGCCTATTGTCACCATTACTATTCAATATGATCTTAGTAATGTTAATTTTAGCAATAAGAGAAGAAAACAAAATTGAAGGAATCAGATTTGGCAATAGGGGCAGCAAAGTTTTCTCTCTTTTCAGAAACCGCCTTGAAAGAATTAACAAATTTAGCAAGTAGCAGAATATAAAAAAAAAACCCACATAAATCATCAGCATTTCTATATATGAACAACAAAGTCCAAGATTAAGAGCTAGAAAGAGAAACTCCATTTAAAGTAACTATAGACTGCATTAAATACTTGGAAACTACCTCCCAAGGAAAAAAAAATAGAAACTACATGAACACAATTATAAAGCACTACTTACCCAAATAATGTCAGGTCTAAATATGTGGGAAAATGTCAAATGCTCATGGTTAAGTCAAGCTAATATAAAAATTGCAAATGTACCCAAATTAAATTATTTATTCATTGCTATACCAATCAAACCAAACAACTATTTTAGAGAGCTAGAAAAAAATAGTAACAAAATTCATGTGGAGCAAGAGAAGATCAAGAATAGGAAGGGAAGGGCAACTAGGTGGCAAAGTGTATAGAACATTGGCCCTGGAATCAGGTGGACCTGAATTCAAATACAGTTTCAGACATTTAATAATTGCCTAGATATGTGACCTTGGGCAAGTCACTTAACCCCATTGCCTTAAATTAAAAAAAAAAGAATAGGAAGGGAACTGATGAAAAAAAGGTAAAGGAAAGTAGCCTAGCTCTACCAGATCTAACACTCTACTCTAAAACTGCAGTCATCAAAACCTCCTGGTACTGGTTAAGAAATAGAACAATAAATCAGTGGATTAGGATCAGTTCAAAAGAAACTACAGAAAATGACTACAGTAATCTACTGCTTGACAAAACTAAATACATCAGTTTCTGGGATAATGACACACTTTACAACAAGATTTATTGGGATAACTGGAAAATATTATGGCCAAAACTAGCCGTAGATCCACATATCACATCCTTTGCCAAAATAAGTTTAAAGTGGGTACAGGATTTAGATGTAAAGGGCAACAACATAGATAAATTAATAGACCAAAGAAATTATATATGAGAACTATGTAAAGGGGATAAACTTAAGATGAAACAAGAAATAGCATACAGTATAACCTGAAAAATGAATGATTTTGAATATATTAAATTTAAAAAAGTACTAATAAAAGCAATGCTGACAAAATCAGAAGGAAAGCAGAAAGTTGTGAAATAACTTTCACAACTTAGGAGTTGTGATAAAGGTCTCATTTCTAAAATATAGAGAGAATTGCATCAACTTGATAAGGTTGCAAGTTATTTCCCAATTGATAGATGGTCAAAGGATATGAACAGACAGTTATCAAATGAAGAAATTAACATTCAATCATATGAAAAAATACTCCAAATCATTATTGATTAGAAAAGTGTAAATTAAAGCAACTCTGAAGTACTACCTCACACTCAAATCAAATTGGTTAAAATGAGAAAAAGGGAAAAATGTTCTATGTTGGACAGGTTGTAGGAGGACTGGGACATCGATGCACTACTGGTCAAATTGTGAAATGATCCAACCATTCTGGAGACCAATAGGGAACTTTGCCCAAAGAGAAATAAAAATGTTCCTTTTCTATTCTAGGCTTTTTATCTAGAAGAAATCATAAAAAATGTGAAAAGTCCTACATGTCCCAAAATATTCATAGAAGATTTTTCATGCTAAATAATTGGAAATTGAAGGGATGCCCATCAAATGGGGAATGGATAGACAAGTTGGTATATGCATACTTTGGAATACTTTTGTTTTATAAGAAACCATGAATGGTTGAACTCTAGAGAAGTATGGAATAAGTTACAGAATCTGATGCTGAGTAAAGGGAATAGAACCAAAAAATATAACATGAACATTAATGACAACAGTGTGAGATAATCAACCTTGATGGAAGCAGCTCCTCTCAGCAGTTCAGAGAGTTATGACAACTCCATTAGACTGGTAATGGACAATGCTATCCCCATTCAGAGGATGAAAAACAAAACAAAACTAAACTAAACAAAAAAATATTCCTTCAGAATCTGATGAAAACCAGCAAAAATATCTCTTATGTATCTCTTTCCCTTAATCCTAATTCCTCATATTTAAAATTACTAATCTGTAAATATATTTATCATAAATATGTACATAGAATGTTAACTTGATTTTCAACTGCTAAGGGAAGGGAGGTAGGAAGGGATAGTGGGAAGAAGTTTTGTAACTTAAAAATATAAATATGCATGGGTGAATGTTGAACAACTTTCATAACATATATTTGTAAAGATAAAATATTAATAAAAATAAAATTACAATAAAGAAACAATTGGGCAAAAAAGAGTATTTGATGTCCTTTGAAAGAATGCTTTTTGTTAAGTATTAGAGTCATAAGCCAGATTGAATTCTATTATTTTTAATTTATATTCCAGAATAATCTGATGTGGAGTTGAACTTGAAGTGTATTGAGGTTAAATTCCCTAATCCAAATCATTCCATAGCTTCAAAATGTCACTTATCAGAAACATAAGCATAGCTTGTCAACTACCTTTATTTTTTTTAGGTTTTTTGGTAAGGCAAATGGGGTTAAGTGGCTTGCCCAAGGTCACACAGCTAGGTAATTATTAAGTGTCTGAGACCAGATTTGAACCCAGGTACTCCTGACTCCAGAGCCAGTGCTTTATCCACTATGCCACCTAGACGCCCCCAGCTACCTTTATAATAAATAAGATGACACTATCTAGAAGATATAAATACAGGTATATATCCATAGATAACTGTGTTTATAGATATATAGTTGCTTTTACATAAACCCTCAGAATATATATGCAAATAATATCTGCTATTTATTTAGAAAGAAATATTTCTAGGTAAAATAAACAATTTAAATGATGGGATAATTGTAATCTTAGAAACAATTCTTAAAATGATTAGATAAAAGAAGATCAATTAGACACAGATGGCAAAAAGTATGCTATCATGAATTCATGCATTTCTTCCTTCTTCATTAGAATGCCTCATAATAAGTAATTTCAATGATAATGCAACATTATTTATTAATATTTTCATAACTACAAATTTAAGAGAATTTGTCATCCTAAAGATTCTTTTTACAGACTTTTCTAATCACTTCTACATTTACTAATTAAGTGTGTAAGACTATCTCAAAATAAAATGTATTTTGGGGTCCTATATTATTATCTTAGGAATGCTGGTGTGCAGGTCACTGAAAGATCACAATGAGGTGTCATGCCCTATTGTGGAAAAGGTACAAATTTAGAAACATTTAGTTGAAGTATACCAGGTGTGATAATCATTGTTTCTCCCACTGCTCCCTTCTTTTCCTCTCCCCCTCCCCATACCTATGCTATTTCTGAAGCAAAAAAATCAAAGATCTCTAAGACCTTGAATAGCTGTGGCAGCTCACAAATTAGAGGTAATCATGAAAGGTAAAAGATTGCTTCTATCCATATATTTGCCAAGTTAAAATTGTAATTCTGCAGAATTTTCATCCTAACCAATACTTTGACTTTTGCTATCATGATTTCTTAAGAAAAATTTTCTAGTTGTTCTAATGTTTTCCTGGAGAAGTGAAAAGCACAGTTAAGTCAATTTATTTTCTATAGTGGCTGGTAGAGATTTATCAATTCAATCAGTTAATAAAATAATTTCAATTACCTACTGTTCAGTGCTAGGTACAAGAGGAAATGCAGATATCAGGGAATGTGTGTTGCCTTTTCGTTAAGGCATTATTGATTATTCCAATTAGAAAAAGCAGAATTGTTAATCTCTTGCGATGAAGAAATACCAAGATAAAATGTGAGTCTATGAACTCAAGACGTTTTACAATTTAATAAGAATGAGTTGTTATTTTTTTTGTTTGTTTCAGTAATGTCTGATTTGTTTTGTGGCACCTTTTGGAGTTTTCTTGGCAAAAGATACCAGAGTATTGTGCCATTTTCTTTCCAGCTCATTTTCCTAAGGCAAGCAGCATTAAGTTACTTGCCTAGGGTCACACATTTAGTCAGTAGCTATGGTCAGATTTGAATTTAGAAAGATGATTCTTCCTGCCTCCAGGTTAAGCACTCTATACCAAGGCTGTCCAAAATACGGTCTGCTGACTGCAAGCAACTCGCAGTGTGATTTATGCAGCCCTCTTGTGGGTTTTAATTTTCATGAGCAAAACAAAAAAATAATAATTTACAAGGAATGTGTATCAGATTTTTTAAATTCATCACTAAAATGTTGATGCTAATTTTCTTTGATGTTTTTAAGTAGCATTGCAGACAGAATATGTCGCATGGAATTTTCTTTTTTGTAATTTTTTTTGCATAGAATTATCAATTCTGGGGAATGCATTCCATCTGTACTGTGCAGACTAGTCAGTATCTACCTATCCTTATCTGTTGTGTTGTCCCTTTGTTGTTTTGTGTTTGCTTTCATGCTTTGTGCCTTTGCCTGTTGTATTGATGACAAGTGGTTACTCACTTTCTAAGAAGTTATGAAGTTTATATCTAAGAATCTTGGCCCAAGAACCCTCCTCACATAGCTCTATGTCCACTGAAAGCAGGCTATTTTTTATATTCTGGGTGAGGTCCTCAGAAAATTATTTTATTTTAATTCAGCCTTAAGATAAGTTTGAACAGCCCTGCTCTATACATTGAACTGCTTATTGACTCATGTATACAAATAGGTACAATATAAGCAGTAATGCAATTCAGATGGTTTGCGCCAGTTGGGTAGAAATGATACTTAATTTTATGTTGAGTTTAGTGAACCGGTTATTAAAATAGCACTTTTAATCAGCATTTTTTTCCTTTGTTTTTGCAAGGCAATGGGTGTTAAGTGACTTGCCCAAAGCCACCAACTTGGTAATTATCAAGTGCCTGAGGTCGGATTTTGAATTAAGTCCTTCTGACTCCAGGGCCAGTGCTCTGTTCACTGCACTACCTAGCTTCCCCGGCTCAGCGTTCTTTCTAAGGTGGGTGCCAGAGCAGTCACCCAATGTGGAAATCACAAATTTACATTTTTATATTTCTTACTCTTTTTTTAAAGTTCATCTGCTAAGGGCAGCTAGGTGGCACAGTGGATAGATCACTGGTCCTGCAGTTAGGAGTACCTGAGTTCAAATTCAACCTCAGACACTTAATAATTACCTAGCTCTGTAGCCTTGGGCAAGTTACTTAACCCCATTGCCTTGCAAAAAGAATTAAAAAAGTTCATCTGCACTTCATTTTCTAAGTACCCATAGTAATGTTCATTCTGTCCATAGATAAAAAATGACAGAACTATTCTTGTAATATTTATTTATTCATTTCTTAAAACTCATTATAATTTAGATAAAATATGACATTTTAATTCCCTCATTTTTGTTACTCCAACAAGAACTATATAATGTAATGAGAAAAAAATGTCAAACAACCGGGGTGACAAGCTGTCATTCATTTCCCCTTGGTGTTACAACAAAAATCCCCCATGTAATATGAGTGTGCTGGTGTTCCCTGAACAGCAAAATCAATAGAAAGCTGGGACACAATGAAACAATGGAAATATAGATTTCAAGGTTTAACTTATCACCATTTCAGAAGCCATGGAAGTAGAAGAAAAAAAGTTAGAATAGGTAGAATGAGTTTTGGTTCTGCATATGATTCAACAGTGACTGCTGAGATCACAGGGCTGCTTTTTCCCCAAAAGGATACACTGCCTTATTATGAGTAATATAACAACCCAATTTTGCATATCTCTATTGTTTTTCTTATTTGAATATTAAATGCATGAAATATTAAACTACCTTTTGATATATTATTTTGTATACTTACAATGGTCATTAGGACAGAGAACTGTTGCTAATTTATTTGAATCCCACCAGGGAATAAAAGGCAGAAAATGTCTGACTCAAGGTAGAATATTTTAGGATAAAGAAAAATTGGATAAAATGATAGGGGAAATTATGAAGAGAAAGAGATTTCTTTCTTCTTGGAAATTAAAGTTTTCCTAGATTAAAGTGGATATGAATTGATTTTTGAAGTATGGTAAGGAATTTAGAAAATGAAAGCTTCCATTTCAAATATATTCATGCATTTGGAAAATATTTAACTCATTACTATATTGTGCTTCCAAGGGATACAGTGTTCTAGGTAAAAAGCTGTTGATGAATAAGTGGGTAGTATAAGAGGGCGATTTATAGGGTAGGGACAATTGTTTATCTGGTGGTGGGTATAAAACAAATAGCTTTTCCTGCTGTTCAGATATTGATGCTAATTTTCTCTTTCAATATGGTGTGTCTTTTCCTTCTGATGGAGATTTTTCCAGAGTAGTACTATAAATTTCGCATACTCTTACATTTCTGGAGAGTCTACAGTTCACCAGGGGGATCAAGTTTATTTTCCAGTGTTTCTAAGTATCTACCTTAATGGAGACAATTCTAAGAAAGAACCATAAGAATCAGATCTAGAAAGATCCTTGACTGACTAGAAAATGATAGATACTTGACAGAGAGTTTATTTTATTTTTATTTATAGGAAGAATTGGGTAAAAGATATCATTTTTTTTCCCTGGAAGAAAGGATTATAGGATTTTTGTTACGACTTTCTAGAACAGAGAAAGAAGAAAAATTTATACTGGAAAAACTACCTGGACAAAGAGCCCATAGGAAAATCAGTAAGGAGGATGGCAGGAGTGGGTAAAAAATATTCAATATTGTAAAATAAAAAGAACATTCATGGTTAGCAATGAGTTTTTTTTTATCTTGAAGGTGAAAATCAGAAAGTGAATATGAATGTGTAAAGACTATTATAAGATGGAATATTCTTCAAGTTCACCGTGAATAAGTCAGTTTACCTATTGAGACTTAATTCTCACAATAAGTTGAAAGAATTGTTGGTGAAAAATATGCCAGATATTGATAACTAAGTGATATATATTTTCATGGAAAAGATTCTTTCATGATTTTTCTGAAATCATGCAATGTAGATAACTGCTTAGTCTTTCTCTACATAAGGACAGTTCTGAATGAAAGCCATTTTAGGAAAAGAAATAGAATGTGTATTACTCATTTATTAGTACTATACCCATATCCTGTTTCCAAAGCTTAAGCATCAAGGTATCTATGATTCAGACTACATCATATTTTTCTTCTCACTTTCAGATCTTTGATAATGAAATTGAATTTCAATAAGAGATCCATAGTTTTAGGAATGCAGTCATATTGGCATGTTATAATGCATACTTTTCCATCAAACAATTATTAAATATTCAAATCTTGTTTGCTTGTCCAAAATAAATCTAATTTTTGAAAAATGAAAATGTTCAAAATTTTTGCTGCTTTTTCTTTATTTTTTTACTTATATTCATTTATGTGGGCCTCCCTCAATAACTTTATGAGTAAAATAAAGAAAAATGGGAGGTTGGAAAAGAGACCCATCTCTTTTATCTATATTTTCAGCTCAAAAATTGCTTTTCTAATTCTTCCCTTCTTATCAAAATTGCTATTCTTTTCAGTTAATGCTTAGGAAAATACTGTTCCTGCCCATTTAATGTCATGAATAGACTATCATTCTAGCTCACATTGCTATCTAAAATATTGTGTTAACTCCAAAGGGAATCTAGTTCTGGGCTACATAGGTGAGATATTATTTAGCAAGGAGGTCTTTCAAACTTTCCTTAATTTTTAAAATATACACACCCTTTGCTACCCCAGCTCATCAGAGTTTTACATTTGATGTCTGAAATGTATCTGGCACCTAGGGTTTAAACATTTTTCAACCTACTTGGTACATTGGATGTATTGTCATTTTTCATGGAAATAATAATTTTATCATTTAATTAATACTAACTATTCTTAAAATTATTAAATTCTTTTTTATGGGGAATGAAATAATTCTTCAATTAATTCTTTTATTCATTCATTCACACATTGTGGGAGACATATTGATAATTCAATCTAAATTTTCTTCCAGATGAAATTGATATGACATTAGTAATAAGTTATTCTCCCTGTCAGTAAGGAATTTATGAAGAGAGAATATGAATATGTAGCTATTTCATTTTTTCAAGGATCCATTATTTCATTAGTATGGATGCACTCTTCATTGATGGAGATGGCAAAACCTAACAACCTTACATGACTGTCTGAGAACTGCTTTGACTTAGAATTACTGTAGCCAATTGGCTGTGACCTCTCTGATCTTAACTGGTGACAGATAAAGTGACAGACACTGGACTTATAATCAAGATTTACAGCTTTACAGAATTTTTCAGAACTTGTATTTTCTAGAAATGGAGTTACTCCCATGTCATTGTAAAGTTTTGAAGCATGACTAGCAAAAGAAGATGTGTTCATAGAAAAGACATGAAGTAGAATTTGAAGGTAATAAGAAAAGAAGTACAATGTATAATGTGCATCTCTAGTGTAAAAGTAATTGAATAATAAACTAAGAAAACGTATTTTAAAATTCAAGCAGATTTATGATATTTATAAGGAAGATATTCCTTCTCATGATTCAAATTGCAACCCTCCCCTGCTATCCCATTTTATGTGACTCTCATTTATGTACTTTTATAAATTAATAAAGTAAGGCTACAAATTTGCTATTAACAATTTCATGGCATTTTTGGCATTCTTGGAGCATGCCAGTGTAGCACAGGACCTTTCATTGCTTTTTCCAATGCCATCAATAAAGAACAAACACTTTTTCTACCAACAATCACATATGAGGTAAGTATATATATATATATATATATATATATATATATATATATATATACATACATATGTTTATATATATATATGTGTGTGTGTGTGTGTGTGTGTGTGTGTGTGTTTGTGTGTGTATACATCCATGCATACTCACACATATATAATAGGTCCAAGCTTAGAAACACCATTCCATTTTCCTTGTAAAAGTTGAGGAAATACCTAGAAAATAATAGGTCACATACAGAGTCATTAACAGTTATTTTGCATATTTTCTTCTTTCTAAGGATGTAGGTCCCAGAGTGAAGTCCAACTTTCAACCCTCAGAGATCCTAAAAATAAGAACTGTTATTAAATCCATTCTTCACATCTTTGATTCATCGCAATAGAAACAATGTAGAACACATCCAGTAATTTATTCATGGTTGAAATGGAAGAGAGATTTGTTTTACTTTTTATAAAATCATTTTAGAACACGTAACAGCAACTTTCCCCCCCAGAGAAGAAATAACCTCTCCCCCAACTCCCAATCATCTCATCCCATGTTTAGCAAGATAAAAGAGATATCGCAAATGAATATTCTATCTTCCTTAACCAACCTAATCCCAACAAATACCTGTCAAGGGGCTGCAACTAGATATGGAATTGGAGAGAAATTATTATTTAGAATTTACATATTATTTGAGGCAAACACATTATTAATGAATATAGGACCTAGGGCCATGCCTAGTGGGCTATCAGATTACATTACATTTTGTGTTCATCCCTGTTTTGATCCAGGTGAAATCAATTGAAATAGTAGGCAGAAGACAGGGAAGACATACCAAGGAGAGAAGGTGTGTAAAATGTAAGGACTGTTCTACTTAGTTTGAACTGACAATTTTCTTTTATAAATTCAAATCAATAAAAACTTATTGATTGCCTATTTTCTCATGCCATTATACTAGGAAATTAATGACCTTGAATTACAACTTTTCTGGTTCTACCTGTTATGTCTCCAAATTCACAAATGTAAACTATCTTCAATTCTTGCCTCAACTCTCATATCAAATCAGCTACTAATTTCCATGTCTTAAACCCTACTAGCTGTATCATATCCATTCTTTTTTCCTTCCTGGTGTCACCATCTTGTTCAAGTCCTCATTAGTCCTTAGTTGGCTTCCATAAATGGTGTCTTCTGGCCTTCATCATCAACATTATCATCATCATGTCCTTTATGATTTTCTCCTCCTAATCTTTATCCTCTTTTCCTCCTCTTCTTTCCAGAATAATTTCCTTTTATATAGATCTGATCATCTTTCTCCTTTTCATGAAACTTTAATATTGATTCAATTATAAAGCTCTAATCATCTAGTATTACATGAAAAATCTTCCACTACCTTTTCTCACCTTATTTTTTCCAGACTTATACTACTCTTGATGTATCTCATATTCAAGGCAAACTGCTTCTCTTTTCCCCAAATACATCCTTTTCAGGCCCATCTTAGAGTCTTTTGTTATGCTATCTCCTATGCCTCAAATATCCTTTCTTTGAAATAAAAGGCAAAAAGAAAAATATATAGGCTCTATAAATTCTGTAAAGAAAACACAAACTCCATAGGAATCTGAGATTAAATGAGAGAGGGAAATAGAATCTATAAGACTTGATGAACCTTGAATGTGTTGGAGAAACTACCCTGGACACTATTGCTTAAAGACCAGTTATGCTACATTTTGTCTCTCCCCTTGCGTTATTTGTTCCACTTGATGGGTTTGGCCTTAGAAGTTTAAATGTATCTAGTCTCTCTTTCAATGGCTCTAGACCCAATGAATTGTGTTTTCCCCATGTTGAGGGAGTTACCTGCTTCTAAGACATATGTGAACATTGTCACATTATCCTTTACAAAAGAATAATTACTTCAAAGGGGGTAATAACAAATATACCAACTAATTTCTCTTATTGATGGGACTTATTTCCTCAGACCCCTGTTGAATGAACAAATAGTCGGGAAAATGGAATTGGGTTGGTTAAGCAACAAACAACTCCCTATCTGAATTCCTAACTGGAATCCAATCTCCAAGGTTGTTAAGACTAGAACTCCTGGATCCAGTGGAGATTTCTGCCAATATCTGAAACTGAAGGCAAAGGAAACTAATCAGAAAAAGAAATACTCCAAGTTAAATTACCCAAAAGGGAAAAAAAGGGAATGAGTCTCTGCTTTTCTAATTCATTTGTGGTAGTCATACTATAGATGCGCGCGCGTGTGTGTGTGTGTGTGTGTGTGTGTGTGTGTGTGTGTGTGTGTATGTTATCTTCACCTTCTTAACAAACAGGAGAGTACATGCAAAAGATAGTGAGACCATCACAGTATCATAGTTTCAAAGATGCAGCCTTTTCTAGCTACTCAGTCAATTAAAGGCTATTCCCATTCTCATGGTAGAAGACTGCAGAAAGTTTCCTCCCAGAAGTCAGGTGCATCTCCATATTGGAAGATATGAGCATGCTTTAAATAAATCTCTATTACATTGAAAATTTTTTTCCACTTCATGGACTGATAATGGCAACATTTTTGAGAATTACCAATTCTGAATTAAATCACTTAGATTAAAAATTTTATTCTATAGTCAAGAATTGATAATTGCAGGAGGCTGCCGTTGAATGAATGCCATGAAATTTAAACAACAATGCTGCTCCTAGATGGATGTAGGACCAGAGTCCTGAGAAAGAGAGACTCAAAGTGATTAAGAGTGTTATTGTAGACATTCTAGGTGACTAATCTATAAGATCATATGAAAAATTACCTTGATGCTCTTGTTGGTGACTTCACCATTGTGGTTGATGCCTAAAATATACAGATGCTATATGGGAGACATTTTTCTGACTAGCCTTCTAGGTAAATTCACTTCTCTCTTTTTTGCAGTACATATAAATGAAATATCTTATCCAAGAATCCAATAATCCCTTGTCTTATGAATGCAGCTGATGGATCTCACTGGGATCTCATGTCTTTCTTTACTCAGTCTAGACTGATGCTGGTTCATAATTATGGACTGTGCAGACCCTTTGATCCAGCTATACAATTACTTGGTATACTAGAGAGATCAGGAAAAAAGGGTAAAAACATCACTTGTACAAACATATTCATGGCAACTCTTTTTGTGGTAGCAAAGAATTGGAAATCAAGGGAATGTCCATCAATTGGGGAATGGTTTAATAAACTGTGGTATATGAATGTGATGGAACACTATTGTTCTATTGGAAACCAGAAGGGATGGGAATTTAGGGAAGCCTGGAGGAATTTTCATGAACTGATGCTGAGCTAGATAAGCAGAACCAGAGGAACAGTGTACACCCTAAGATCAACATGGGGGTGATGATCAGTCTTAATGGATTGCTCATTCCTCAGTGCAACAATCAGGCACAATTTGGGGTATATGTGATGGAGAATACCATCTGTATCCAGAGAAAGAATTGGGAAGTTTGAACAAAGACTAAAGACTATTAACTTTAATTTTTAAAAAGTTATCTTATATAATTTTGCTATCTCCTATACTTTATTTTTCTTCTTTAAAGATATGATTTCTTTCTTATCATATTCAACTTAAATCAATGTACACCATGGAAGCAATGTAAAGATTATCAGACTGCCTTCTTTGGGGGGGTGGGGGGAGGGAAATGAGATTAGGGGAAAAATTGTAGAATTCAAAATAAATAAATAAATAAAATAACATAATTATGGACTTTATTGTACTTTTCTTCAAGCTATTGCACATGTCCTTCAAATTAGAACCCCCAAAATTCCTGATGACTCAGCTTAGGGAGGCAAGAAACAATGGCCAAAATGAAATTTTCTATGTTGCTTAGATCAGGAGCACAAGGTAGGAACAAAAAGAAGTATAAGCATATGGATCAGGGATTTTAATTAGTAAGGCTGAAGAATGCAACACAAATCATTGCCTACGGATGAGTTTTCTAATGGTTTTCCAACAGTTCTCAGGGATTAATGCTATGATGTTCTATGCATAGAACATTTTGAAGAAGTCTACTTTAAGGAGAAGCCTTATTTCAGTGATTATGCTGGTCTTCAAAGCTGTATCTATTCTTAACATAGAAAGACTTGATTAGAAGTTGACTTTATTGCTGTCAGGTATGATCATACCTGAGTAATGTAATACTTTGTATTTACTTTAAAATTAGTTTTCAGATTCCTAGCAACTCTTTATAACATAACTTCCTCACATACTTGAACTGAAAGTCTGTCAGAGAAAATATTGGACTGATGTGGTTTTAGCACGGTATTTTGTTCTCATAGATTTTTCTCTCACCTGAGTTCCCATTGCTTGGCTAGGGATAAAAGAAATATTCTAAGCCCAAGTAAAAGATCTGGCCAACATAGCTAATGTTCTTACCACCTGGAACATGCTTTTTATTGTCAAATAATTTAAAAGCCTCATCATAGGTGTTCAAATTCCATATGGAAATTTCTATTACATCTCTACTTTCTGCTTATTCAATGGAATTTTTCATATTACTCTATGTTACTGAAATAAAAGGAAAGACATTGGAGCAAAATTGAAGCAATACAGAGCACCAGAGTCCTGTCCCAAGGTCAGAGGAGTGACCTTGACAATCTCCTCCCCACTACCTCACTTTCTGTTGGCTCAGTGCTCTGGGAGCAGCTGCCAGGCAGCTCTCTGCTTGGTGGCTCCCTGGTCCTGCTTTTGTTTATGTGATCTGGCTGTGTCAGCTGCTCTGAAGGCCACACTCACCTGGGCTCCATGTCCACTCTGGCAGAGGTTTCCCCATTGATCTTCCAATTTGGTTAAGCTGCCACCCCCTCCCTCCTGTGGAACAATCTTCCCCTTAGCTTCCATGCTACCTTCAACTGGAGAATTGCCTCACTAGGTTAGATTAATAATTTTAAGGTTTTTGATATATTTTGGAAGAGAGTTCATTAGAGACTTGTTATCTTTCATTTCTAGGTAAGAGGAATTTACATTGTCACTGTGGACTACATGTTCACAGAGGAATGTGAAGGTATCCTCTGAAATCTTCCCTTTCTTCATGAAAAGTAGTTCATTTTACTCAAATCTTGGTTTCATGGATTCTATGATATGGATAAATACCCAGCAGAATAGTGAAGTATGGATGGCTTGTTGTCTGAACTGATCTGAGGAGTATCCATATGAGATTACAGATCTTCTGAAGATGTTAAATGCTCTTGTTTGTGGCATCAGCATTGTAGTTGGTGTCTAGCATATGCAGATGCCATGTGGGAGGTATAGTCTGACTAGCCTTCTGGTAGATTCACTTCTTTTTCTTACTTGATTGATTCAGAATGTCTAGAAAAATTTAGTGCCCAAACTTCAAAACATTTACTTCTAGGTTGGTAGCAAGCATGCAAGTTTCTAGTCCCTAAAGGGAAAAGAAGTATTAGAGAAAAAATTGTTATCATTCTCTGAGCACAGGTGATTAGGCTCAAAATTAATTCATTGCTTTAGCTACTGTGTTTACCATGCATGAATTACAAAGTCAGGGATACAGGAGGAGGTATTTTAAATAATACATTCTGTGATACCTCTATGGAATGCATATGGAATATTAGCAAATAGGATTCAATTAATGAAGTTTCAGAACCTAAGGGAGGAGAATGACAGTGTAGGAGGATGGGAAGGATTGTGATGACTATTCTTGCAGTGTCTGCTTATTTCATGGGGATTTTAAAACATCTTAAGCTTTTTAAAGCAAATCTTGAAAAAGGTAATATGTTTGCATGAATCTCAGGAAAAAAGTATGGAAGTAAATTTAACTTTATATTTACTATCTTCTAAATTACTCAAATTACTCTTGATGATTCCTCTCTAAAGTTGGGGCCTGGACCCTTAAGCTTGTAGCTTCAATTTAAAAATGATAAAAGTTAAGTCACACATTTCTATTGTTTCTTCAGTATCATAAGGCAAAAGGAGAATTGGGCAAGTATTCATATACATTGCAATATACTGCTCTAAAAATTATATTCATTTCATAAAATTGTGGATAAATATTAATATTTTAAACTTTAAATTTAAACTTTTAAATCTTTAAACTTTAAGCCAAATACATTTTTGATTTACGTATTTTTCTTCATTTGCATTTAATGATGAATAATTCACTGGAAGGTAATAAAAAATGTGATGGGAATATGTAACTATAAAAGAAACAATGAGAATAATGGAAGGAATACTGGATTTGAAACTTGTAAGATCTGAGTTTCAGCCTTAGTTCTGCCACGTACTTGATACAAGCAAGCAAATCATTTCTGCTTTCTAAAACTGAATTTTCATTATCTGTAAAATGGGAAAATAATACCTGTACTAGCTATTTCAGAGTTGTGATGACTCAATAGATATAAAGCCTTATATAAGTGTAACTAATAGGGGGTACTAGATAGTAAGGTAGGTTGAATGTCAATCATCCACTAAGTCTGAGGGCCTACTGACTAAACTTTTCATTACCACTTACTCTATCCTTTTTATGACTATGGCTTTTGTAGCTACCCAGGGGTATAATTTTCACTTTTAAGCACAGCATTTTATTTTAATGATGCTCTCTCTCTTTCTTAAATACATTCTTTCTCTTAGTGCATAATTCTTTTGACCTTCAAACCAATCTAATTTTCAAACTTCAAACTTTTCTTGAAGTTAGAAACTAATCTATTATTGCCCAGTACTTTAGATTTCCCCTTTAGGAGCTTTCTTTCCCTACTAAACCATCCATAGACATTCAGAAAATTATAATTTACAAGCACAAAGTACCTATATCTTTTTTTGCGAGGAAATGGGGTTAAGTGACATGCCCAAAGTCACACAGCTAGGTAAATATTAAGTGTCTTAAACCAAATTTGAGCTCAGGTACTCCTGAATCCAGGGTTGTGGTCTATTCATTGTGCCATCTTGCTACCCCATATCTACATCTTTTAATGAACTTCACAAAATCACAAGAAAAATTCAAAAGTTAGTTTTAAAATAGGTATCTGTTTTAAGTCATAACTTGTTAGTCTATCACCATCAGAGTGATACTATGAAGATACTATATATAACCATTCCTCTTTATTCAGATCTTTGAATTAGTCATTTTTTTTTTCCAGAAAAACTCTCTAAGGTAGGGACTGATTCTTATTTTGCGAAACTGATGCAGAGATTTTAAATTATCTGCTCAGAATTAGTAAAAGTCTTGGTCAGACTTGAATTCAAGTCTTCTCTAATTCAATTTCCTTTGTACCACTTAAGAAAGGTGAAAACAGAGAGTATGTTAGAATATATAAGAGAAAATAGGAAGAAATTGTGTTCTTCTAGAGAGCACAGAAGAAAAATTATCAAAGCTTACCTCACAAATAGACCCCAGTTGGTGTAGCTAGGTGGTTCAGTGGATAGAGCACCAATACTGGAGTCAGGAGCACCTGCATTCAGATCCAACCTCAGACACTTGATAATTAGCCATGTGTCCTAGGGCAAGGCACTTAATCATATTGCCTAGCAAAAAAACTCCAAAAACCAAAAATGAAACAAATTAAATATAGACCCAAATAGATGTTCCTAGGCTGTCCTAATACTTGATTTCTATTATCTTTTGCATGGAATCCTAAGTCAAGCTGGGGTGAACTGTAGCTCTTGAATCAGGTTTTCTCAAAACACTTTATCCTCTAGGTCATACCAAAATTCTCCAGGAGATTATGGAAAAGAATATTGAGAAAACATCTGGCTGGAACCATAGCTATACTTTTCCTGGTTGTCAATCTTCTTGAAAATTCCTGAAGTAAGTGCTATTAAGATAGTATTACATAAATATTATCTATTATTCCAGTTCATTCTCCCTTACTGTATTACATTAAACTGAACAGATATTACCCTGATTTTACATAATTTTTTGGATGTCATTTCCTGACTATCAAAAGTACTAGGTTGCTTTTCACTTTCTTGCACTATTTTTCCTCTTTTGGAAAATAGTAAAAACTAAATGTTCATTTCAAGGAATAAGCTTGGTGATGATAGAGAAAGGTACAAAACTGAGCAAGACAGTAAAGTAGTAGAAGAGAAATGCATTAAAAAAAATTAATTGATTAATTAATGTGTTTGTTTGCATTCATATACATACGAGTATTTTAAAGTTGCAAAATTTCTTTCCACCCTCCCTTCCCACCTACCTCCCCTCAGTGGTGGACAATCAGGTTAGCATTGCATATATGTATTTTTAATAAACATGTCTTCAGGTTAGTTATTTTTAGTGTGAGGCATTAGGTTTTGTATTTTTTAATTTTTAAAATTTAAATTTTTTTCTTTAATTTATTTACACATTGCTAAAATATATTTAAGAGTAAACATAATACCCCTCCCGCACAAAAATATCAAATATCATGAGAAATCTAGTAAAAGAAAGAGGAAAGCAAAGGTGTTTCAGTCTGTGTTCTGATACCATCAGCTCTATCTCTGGTGGATCACTTCCTTTATCATAAATCCATCATAGTAGTCACTTACATATTTTTCCATAGTTGCTGTTGCTGTTTGTAATTACCTCCATCCATTCCTCCCCACTACTATTCATTATATTTTCTCTCTCCTTTCAGTCTGTCCCTCTTCAAAAATGATCTGGGGCAGCCGAGTTGTACAGCAGACAGAGAACTGGCCCTGGGGCCAGGAGGTCCCAAGTCTACATCCCACCCCACTGATCCAGCAACTACCCAGCACTGTGGCCCAGACAGACCACCAAATCCCAGCATCTTCCAAAAAGTAAAAAGAAAATTATTATATCTGACTATCCTCTCCTATGATCTACTCTCTTCTCTATTACCCACATCCACCCCTCCCCTCTCCCTGTCCCTCTTGTCTCCTTTTCTTCTAGTTGTCTATAGCCTATTGAGTGTGTATGCTGTTTACTCTGAGCCATTTCTGATGAGAATGAAGACTCCCTCATTCCCCCTCACCTTCCCTCCTTCCATACCAGTGCAAAAGTTACATGAAATATCTTTTGTATAAAATATCTTAGTCTCTTCCACCTCTCCTTTCTCTTTCTCCCAGTACATTTCCCTTTCACTCAATGACACCATTTTTACAATATATTATATCTTCAAATTTGGCTCTCTCCTGTGCCTCATCTATAAAAGCTCCCTCTACCTACTCTATTAAATAAGAAGGTTCATATGAGCATTATCAGTATCATGTTTCCATGCAGGAATACATGCAGTTCATCATCATTAAGTCCCTCATAATTTACCCTTCTCCACTCTCTCTGTACTTCACTTGAGTCCTGTACTTGAAGGTCAAACTTTCTGTTCAGCTCTGGTCATTTCCACAGGAGCATTTGAAAGTCCCCTGTTTCACTGAATGTCCATCTTTTCCCCTGGAAGAGGATGCTCAGTTTTGCTGGGTAGTTGATTCTCAGTTGCATTCCAAGCAGTTTTGCCATCTGGAACGTTATATCCCAAGCCTTATGAGTCTTTGATATAATTGCTGCTAAGTTCTCAGTGATCTTGACTGCAGCGCCATGTTATTTGTATTGTGTCCTTCTGGCTGCTTGTAATATTTTCTCTTTGACTTGCAAGTTCTAGAACTTGGCTAAATATTCCTGGGAGTTGTTTTTCTTTGGATCTCTTTCCAGGGGAGATCAGTGGATTCACTCCATTTCTATTTTACCCTCTGCTTAATGATATCAGAGTAATTTTCCTGCAGAAATTCTTTAAAAATACCCCTTTGCAGCTGTAGGCTTTGGCCTGCACCCTGGTGCCGCCTCCTCTCCCTCCACTCACTACCACTGCCATAGCAGTGCCTGGATGCGGCAGGCTCACAGGGAATGTGCACAGGTGTGGGACATGGAGGCTGCTGGAAGAGGCAGTCCTGGGAGGCCAAGACATGTGGGATCCTGCTCTGCCAGGCCTCTTCTGGCCAGTGCCACGTAAGCTTCTCTCCCGCCCCACCTCTCCTAACCTGGGGGCCATTCTGTCCCACCTGGCCCTTTGTCACCACCCGCGGGGCCCAGGGGCCACGGGTTGCCTCAAAACCCTGCTGCTACTGCAGAGGGGGCACCCCAAGTCTGACATCCTGGGAAGGATTAAGAAGCTCGAGTTCTCAAACCTCTAACTTCAGGCAAAAGATCTAGACCTGAAGCTTCTGAACCAAATAAAGCAGCTGAAGGAGCTGGATGTGGAAGATAACCTGCTGCAGAAGCTGCCCGAGGGCCTGGACCTGCCCAGCCTGCAGATCCTGAAGTGCTCCAAAAAACAGCTGGAGTATGTGACACCCCCCCCCTCCCCACAGCAGTTCCCTGCTCTGGAGAAGATAGATTTCAAAGACAATCACAAGATCTCCTCCCCAACATCTGAAAAATCAATGGGAAGGAAACCACCTCATTGATGAATCACATGAAGATCCTGACCAGCCAAGTCACTGCCTATAGGGAGAAGAACTTCCAGGATCAACTGGGCTCCCAGGCCCCCGCCAGAGACATCTACAAGAAGTTTGTGAAGTCTGCGGTCAAACAAGTGCTCTATGGGCTTGAGTCCCTGAGCTACTTCATGCAGTGGAAGGTAAAGATGATTCCCAGCAGCTGGTGGTCTCCAAGCTGACCGGCAAGGAAGCCCCCTCCCAGGAAGTCCCCAAGGAAAGTAATTTGAGTCTGGAGACCCCAGGGACCCTGGAGTTGATCCCGGTGACCTCAGCGAGTCCGGCAGAAGCATCCAACCAAGAGTATGTGCTTAAACTCTCAGCTTTTAAATGGAAGAAGAGGATCCCCATGGACCCCCAACCCTACAAGAGGGTCCACCTGTTCCTGTCCTTCCCCAGGATGCCCAGCCTGTGCTCAAGGAGGCCAGCCTCAGCTCCCAGGCAGGTGACCCAGGCCATGGGCAATCTAGGCTGGCCACAGGCACCTGGGGGAGGCTGAGCCAGAGGGTCCCGAGTCTGCAGCTGCAGCCCATGTAGTTCCTGCAATGTCACAGTAAAGACAACAGCCCCAGGACTTCAGCACCCAGCTGTGGGCCTGCACCTTTGAGCCCAGCTGGGTGGAGGGCACCAGACTGCTCAGGAGCGCTTCCCAGACAGTGGCTACCTGTGGTGGGGAGGCCATGTGCATCATCCACTGCCAGATTGGCTTGGTGCTCCATAGGTACAAGGTGCCTGGAGAGGACAGGCAGAAGAAACACAGCAGAATGCTGGGTACCCGGGTCAGGTGTGGCACCGTGAGCCTCATACATGTCCAGGCCCATGGAAAACCCATCGCCAGGGACCCACCTCTTCACAGCTTTGTACAACAATCACATCATTCTCTGAGATACCAGCCTCCCCAACTACAACTACCACTTCAGCCCAAGAGAATTTAAGATAGTATTCCTCTTCCCCCAAGGCCCAGGGTGAGTGCACAAGAAAGCAGATGGGCTGGGCTTTTTAAGTGAAGACATCATGACTTCCAAGAGCTGTACCCTGGGCTCCATCTGCTTGTGGAGCTGGAGGCAGTCCCTGGCCAGAAGGGGAGACAAGCAGCAAGTGAAGACCGTTATCCTGCCAGAACTCCAGTGGTCAAGCACAGAACTCTCCTACTTGACCCTCAGCACCTGGCCAGAAAAAGCATTTATGTTCTGTGGAGATGAAGAGGGGAGCATGCGGTTGTACAACAGAAGGCCCTATTTAAAGCAGCTGCCTCCTGGGCAGGCGAAGGTGGCCCCCACAAAGATACTCAAATGGCCAGACCTCTGGGCCAGAGGCCAAAAGATTAACAAAAGCTTGATCAACACCACACTGGTGGACCCTACCTTTACCTACCTGGTGGCCCTGACAGATACCAACGTCCTTGCCATTTGGAAGAAACCCTAGAAGCTGGGGGCTGAGCTGAATTTCTGGGTGTGCTTTTCGGGGAGTTGTAAGCCTCACCAAGTGTGCATTGTTTTAAGTGGCTAGTTTTCAACTAAACTCAAATTAAAACAAAAAAAATAAAAAATAATTCTCTAAAAATAAGATGAAAATTCTTTTCCTGATCATGACTTTCAGGGAGCCCAAGGATTTTCAAATTACCTTTTCTGGATCTGTTTTCCAGATCAGTTGCTTTTTCAATGAGATATTTCACCTTTTCTTCAAATTATTCATTCTTTTGGTGTTGAATTATGTGTCTTGATTTTTCGCAAAGTCATGAGCTTCCTTTACCTACATTCTACATCTGAAGAATTTTTTTTTCCTCAGAGAGCTTTCTTATCTCCTTTTCTACTTGGCCAGTTCTGCTTTTTAAAGCATTATTCTCAATAATTTTTGAACTATTTTATCCATTTGACCTAAGCTGGTTTTTAACATATTATTTTCTTCAGAAATTTTTTTGGATCTCCTTGACTAAGCTGTTGTCTACATTTTCATGTTTTTATTGCATCTCTCTCATTTCTTTTCACAATATTTCTTTTATCTCCCGTACTTGATTTTCAAAACCTTTTTTTGAGGTCTGTTATAACCTGAGACCAACTTCTATATTTCTTGGAGTCTTTAGATGCAGAAGGTTGGACTTTCTTAACTTTAGATTGAGTATTTTGACCCTCCATGGGACCAATGTCTATGGACATCTTCATTTTTTGTTTACTCACTTTTCCAGTCTGTGCTTGGTTTGGGGGTGCTTCCTGACTTTTGAGTATTATTGGAATACTCCCCCCACACACACACACCAGGACCTCAGTGTGTGAGACTTTGACTGCTTTCCTGGTCTGTGAATAACCACAGGATCACTCTTCTGCCTTGGGACGGTGAGGGGTGTCCTGCTCTAAATGGAGCCTAGACTGTGACCAGAGTCTGAATGTGGTCAAAGCCCCACAGTCCTGTTCCAGGGAGAGAAGACTGACCTCTGCAGTTTCCCTCCACTCCCTTACCTTCAGTGGGCTAAGTACTCAGGGAGCAGCTACCTGGAGGTTCCTGCTGGGTGGCTCCATGGACTTGATTCCCTTTCCTGGGATTTGGGCTGCTGTGGCTCTGCTGTGTGCCCTGACCATGCTGAAGGCCTGGGCATCATGCTCCCTCTGGCAGAGGTCTCCCTGCTGATCTTCCAAGTTGTGCTTGTTGCTACCTGGGGTGCAGATCAGAAAATTCCTTCTGCTGCTGGGAGAGCACCCCAGATGCCCTGGGTCTGTTCCTGGGAGGTTGAAGTTCCTTTGCTTGGAATACAGTTTCCCCACTATTTTCCAAGTTATCTTGTGCTAGAGAATTGCCTCACTGGATTTTTCTGTAAGTTCTCTCTCTCAAAAATTTAGAGTCATCATTTTAAGGTTTTTGAAATATTTTGGAGAGAGCACCTAAAAGTGGCTCTTCTCCTGCCACCATCTTGGCTCCACCCCGGAACTGGGCTTACGCAAAAGAAATACACAAGTGATAATTTTTTGTAAAGTGTACATCAGATTCTGAAGGGTTATTTTTTCTGTATGTGTGTTTTGTTTGGTTCTTCTTCCTCTGGATAGGGATAACATTGTCCATAGGTCTAATATGGTTGACCTAGTGCTCTCAACTGAGAGGAGCTGCTCCCATCAAGGTTTATCTCACATTGTTGTTCATTTCACATTACTGTTATTTTTGTTTGGTTTTGGTTTTATTTTTGCAAGGCAGTGGGGTTAAGTAACTTGCCTAAGGTCACACAGCTAGGTAGGTATTAAGTGTTTGAGGTCAGATTTGAACTCAGTTCCTCCTGACTCCAGGGTCATTGCTCTATCCACTGTACCATCTAGCTGACCCCACATTAGTGTTATTAATGTGTGCATTACTTTCTTGGTTCTACTCCCTTCGCTCAGCATCAGATCCCATAAGTCATTCCATGCTTCTCTAGAGTATGACCATTTATGGTTTCTTATAAAACAATAGTATTCTATAGTATTCATGTACCATAACTTGTTTAGCCATTCCCCAGTTGATGAGCATTCCCTCAGTTTCCAATTCTTTACCACTACAAAGAGAGCAGTTATGTACATTTGGAAATATGTGAAACTTTCACCCTTTTATGATTTCTTTTCGATTTAGGACTAGAATTGGAAGTGCTGGGTCAAAGGGTTTGAACAGTTTTTATGCTCTTTGGCCATAGTCCACTATCATATTGCACTCCAGAATGGCTGGAGCAGTGCACAACTGCACCAGCAATGCATCAATGTCCCAGTCCTCCCACATCCTCTCCTACATTGATCATTTTAGCTTTTTTTTTCATCTTAGTCAAACTGATAGGTATGAGGTGATACCTCAGAGTTGTTTTAACATATGTTTCTCTAATAAATAATGATTTGGAGCATTTTTTCTTATGATTATATATAGCTTTAATTTCTTCATTTCAAAATTGTCTATTCATATTTTTTGATTATTTGTCAATTGGAGAATGACTTTGTAACCTTATAAATATGATGCCATTCTCTCTATATTTTAGAAATGAAACCTTTATCAGAAGTCCTAGTTATGAAGAATGTTTCCCAGCTTTCTGCTTTCCTTCTAATTTTGACAGCATTGATTTAATTAGCTCAAAAACTTTTTCATTTAATATACTCAAAATCATTCATTTTTCAGGTTATACTGTACTCTATTTTTCGTTTGGTCATATATTTATCCCCCCTTTCATCAATCTGTTCTATAGATTGTTTTGGGGCTATTAAGTTTTTTATGATATTGCCCAGTAAAAAGAAGTTTGTATGACTGTTGCTTTATAATATAGCTTTATTTATAATATAGTTTTAGATCTAATAGACATTGACTACCTTCCATTACATTTTTTATCAGTTCCATTGCTTTCTTGACCTTTTCTTGCTGCAATTGAATGTTGTTACTATTTTTTCTAGTACTGTAAAAATATTATTTGGTAGTTTGATTAGCATTGCATTGAAAAAGCAAGTTAATTTGGATATATTTGTAATTTCTATTATATTAGCTAAACCTTACCATGAGCATGACATTTGTCCAATTATTTAGCTCTTAATTGTATTTGGTTGAAAATTGCTTTATAATTGTGTTCATATAGTTTCTGGGTTTGTTTTGGGAGGTAGATTCTCAGGTATTTAATGTTATTTGTAATGGAATTTCTCTTTGTATCTCTTGATCTTTGGCTTTGCTGTTCATATATAGAAATGCTGATTATTTTTGTGAATTTATTTTTATATACTGCTACTTTGCTGAATTTGTAAATTGCTTCAAGGAGTTATTTAGATGATTTTCTTGTGTTCTCTAAATTTATAAGAATATAAAGCATTTCACAGTTGATAAAAGGTTACAGGATATGACTAGTCTGTTTTCAGATGAATAAATTAAAGGTGTCTATAGTCATATGAAAAAGAACTCTAACTCATTATTGATTATAGAATTACAAATTTAGAAACTATGAGGATCCACGCCACAACTAACAAAGTGACTGAAATGACATAAAAGGGAAATGATCAATGCTGGAGAGGATGAGGAAAGATTGAAACACTAATACATTATTGGTGGAGTTGAGAACTGATTCAGGCTGGAAAGCAATTTATTATTATTCCTAAAGGACAATAAAACTGTTTTAAGTTCTTTGATCCAGCAACATGAAACCTGAATTCCAAAGTGATCATAAAAAAAAGGAAAAAGAGAGTCATATATATATATGCATATATATGAAATTTATATATTTATATATACATATATGAAGTTTATATATTTCTATATAGAGAATATTTATAAAATTTCTTTTTGTATTAGCAATAAATTGGAAATGGAGACATGTGCATCAATTGGGGAATGGTTGAACAAATTATGCTATGTGAATGAGGACTATTATTGTTTTGTAAAAAATGATGAACTAATGGACTTCAAAAAAGCCTTGAAAAATTTGTTTGAAATAATGTTCAGTGAAGTAGATTGGACCATGAAAACATTGCATACTTTATCAGCAACATTGTGTTATGTTCAACTGTGTTAGACTCAGATCTTCCAAGCAATTTTGTATCCAATGAAAATTCTTAAAAAGCTTGTGATGGAAAATGCCATCTTCAGTTACAGAAAGACCAATGGAATCTAAATACAAACCCAATCTCTTATGTTTATTACTTTTTTCAAATCTCTATTAAGGTTAACGTAAAAAAAAAAAAACAAACCACAGAATTCCTATATGGACTAACCACAGATAAGTTGTTGTTCTCCATCGGGGAGCAAGTTTCCATACCAAAAGATCCTTAATCAGTAAAATTAATGGTCTAAATTTAAAAAAATCATGGAACACTGCTGTTATTTTTCAGAGTTTGATCAGAAGTAGGCAGATTCCAGAATAAAGAAAACAGTACCAAACTTTGAGACGGTTTGTACTACATTTCTTCAGCTCATAAGCTTGAGATAATGGACAAATCACTTAATTTCTCTGAGTTTCAGTTTATGTCCATTTATTAAAAACTCCTTTTAAACTTTTCCTTCTGTTAATTCACTTTAGTTCTGATTATTCTCTCATAACATGACAGATATGAAAATATGTTCATATAAAAGTACATGAATAACCTATATCAGATTGCTCATTGCTATTGGAGATGTAGTGGAAAGAGGGGGTGGTAAAAAATGTGGGTCTCAAAAGTTGAAAAAAAAGATTAATGTTGGAAACTATCTTAGTGTATTATTGGAAAAAATAAAATAAAATGATTAAAAAATTAAATTTACTCACAGTTATAAGCTGTCAAGATTCTTAATCTTTGACATTGAGGCAATAAAAAGTGTTGAACTTGTAATTAGAGGATATAAATTTATATAGTTGATTTTCTATTTATTCTCAGTGTAAACTTGGAAAAATTAATTAATTTCTCTGAACCTTATTTTCTTCATTTCAGATATTGAGGGGTTCAGTTAGATAAATATTGATGTCCTTTTCACTCTAAATCAATGAAGTTATAAACTATTCCATTTAAATGTTATCTTTAAATTTATCAAGGATGACATCTACATTCCTGAAAAAGTATTGAATATTTCAGAGCTAAGTAAATATATTTTCTATAGTCTATAGTACAGAAGACTTCCACATTGCTATCTTCTTTTAAGATTGATATCTACCCATTAATTACTTATCTTTGAACCCTATAATTTGGTCATTTAAAAATCTTTCTAACTGTACTTTAATCTTGCTTTCATCTCTACCTCTTTTGCATAAGGATAGCATCTTGGATTTAGACAAATACTTTGTTAAAATATTGAGGCAAACTTTCCAAAACTTTCCTTAATCAACTAGTCTAGTTATTATGGCAAATCAAATCAAATCAAATCAATAAAATAAAATAAAATAAGGCTAGCTTGACTTAAGCTGTTTTTTTTTAAAAAAAAACCTCAATGGAAGTTATTAGCTGTCTTGGTTTTTTAACATTTACAAACCATATCTTTAATAATGTATTTTATGGGACAGTTAGGTGGTACAGTGGGTAGAGCACCAGCCCAGGAATCAGAAGGACATGAATTTAAATCTGACCTTAGACACTTAATAATTGCCTAGTTGTTTGACCTTGGGCAAGTCAGTTAACCCCATTGTCTTGCAAAAAAGAAAAAAGAAAAACAAAAGAATAGTATATTACAGATTTTTTTCCAGAAAGTTACTGAACAATCTCACTTGGCCCTCCTCATTTTTTAGAGATCAAATTAAAATTATTATTGCTTAAGTGGAGTACATATTTCCATTCTGACTGTACTGACTGTCTGCAAGGGCTTCCATGATCTCTCATCCTCCTCATCCCTGTCTTTTTGTTTTTGATGACTCCTTTAAGAGTTTGCTCATATCTCAAATACTAGGGTCAGAGTCAAGAAGTGAAGAGAAATCAGTTTTACCAAGCTTCTTTTAGAACCATTACAATGGTTCTAACGGTATTCTGAAGTGATAAAACCTATAAAAAGAAATAGGGGTTGAAAACACTTCAGGATAGCACTATCTCACTCAGATGAAGGGGACCATAACTAAGGGAAAGCAAGGGTAGAGGAAGTCAGTGGGAAGTTTTCAGTTATAGTTCAAAAAAGCAATCTAGGTGCCAGGCCAACTATGAACTCTCCAATCCTAGTGAAGAAGCTTAATCACAAGGACCACAATCCCTGAATGGGTCTGCACACACCAGTACAATAAGAAGTCACAAATATATGAAGATTCAACACTGAAAATCTGTTACTGGGCCCTAGCCCTAACATAAGAAACTTGGGATAGTGTGCTCTGTAGACCAGGAGCAGAGAATAGCTTTAAAAAAAAACCCTCATCTAGGAAAAAAAATGAATAAAAAATAGAAAAACACAGACTATAGAAAGATACTGTGATTAAAAAGGAGGATCACAACACAATTCCAAAAGGACACTGAAAAAAGGCCTACATATTCCCTCAATTGGCATCAAACCTAAAATTTCAGAATTATATTATCCGGTCAAGGAGAAAATTCTGAAAGTATTCAAAAGTAAATAATACAAATACCAAAGAAACATAATTAGGATTACACAAGACTTGACAGTTTCACCATTAATGGCATGAATGGAGTAGAAAATGACATTGTAGAAGGCAAAGGAGTTTTGATTACAATCAAAAATCTACTAGCCTGCAAAGTAGGGTTGTACTCTTTTAGGGGAAAAGATGCTTATTAAATGAATTAGGGAACATTGATCTTTCCAGATGAAAAGTTCATAGATGAACAGAAAATTTGAATTTGATCATCTAATATAAGGCTCAAGGAGATGCATAGAATGGTAAACAGGGAAGAACAAAACTGTTATAAAATTAGATTAAACTGTTACCATATCTAAACAGGAATAAAATACTTGTAACTCTTGAGAATTCTATCTCTCTTAGAAGGAGTATACTTAGACACAGGGTTTGGGCAAAACATGTGGTGGCATAAAAATAAATTAAGGCATGAAAAACTGCATTGAAAAAGAGGAACAGGGAAGGAAAATAAAGTGCATTATATGAAGAAGAAGAGAGTACTTATTATAGTAGAGGTAAAGAACTGAGGGAGTGAAAAAAATTTGAATCTTACTCTCCTGGATTTTCCACAGTAAGAGAAAAATATGAGTTTAGAAATTTATTTTACTCTATAGTGAATTAGGAGTGGAAAGGGGAAATAAAAATGAAGGAAGAACTTATAGAGGGGAGGGAAGAAGGAGGATACAAATTGGATAGAAAATGGAAACAAAATGGAGGACACAAAAAGAGAAGGTAGTGCAGAATGAAAGAGGCAGCAGTCAAAAGCAAAAACCCTGGTTAGGAGGGATAGGTTGAAAAGAGAGAGAAATGTACAAACTGTGGAAAGTAAGTTACTAATTATAATTGAGACACAATCTCCCATAAAAAAGGAAGTAGATAGTAGAGAGAATTAAAGTCAGATTTCTAAAATATTTTGTACCTATGAATCATATTTGAAATAGAAAGATACACATAGAATAAAGGTAAAACACTCAAGAAAAATACATTATGGTTAAGTAAATGTTAAAAAAAGTAGAGGTGGCAATCTTGATCTCAGACAAAACAAAAGCAAAAATACATCTAAAGAAAAGGAATAAGGAAAGAAGGTACATATTCCAAACAGGTGCCATAGACAATGAATCAATAGCTATTAATACATACATATATGCAAGTGTATGTATGAATGTATATATATATATATATATGTACTTACAAACATATATATATATACATATATATATATATATATATATATATATATATATATATATATATATATATATACACATAATAAATTTGTATCAGCATTCACTTCCTCAGAGGAGAAGTGAATTGAGTTATAGGAAGACATAGAAAGAAAAACTATAGCAGTGGGGGAACCTCAATTCCCTTCTCTCAAAATTAGAGGTATCTAACTACAAAATACAAAAGAAAAAAAATTTATAGAATTGAATGGAATTATAGAAAAGTTAAATATGAGATATCTGAAGAAAACTGAAGGGAGATAAAGAAGAATATCACATTTTTTCTCTGAAATACATGGCACATACAAAAAATAATCAATGATTAAGGCATATAAATGTCCTATATTGCAATTAAATGCAGAAAGGCAGAAATCTTAAATACCTCCTTTATAGATCATGATGCAATAAAAATTAATATAATAAAGAAGCAAGAAAAGATAGAATGAAAATTCACTAGAAACTAATTATCCTAGGGCTAAAGCAATGAGTGAGCAAGACAACTATTCATAAAAATAATATTTTCATCCAAGAGAATGACATTAATGAACCCTCATACCAAAACTTATTGGATACAGTCAAAGCATTTATTAGCATAAATTTTATATTACTAAATGTATACATGAATAAATAAGAGAAGGAAGAAATTAATAAAAGCAGCATGCCATCAAGCCAACTAGAAAAAAGAACATAAATTAAAAATTCATAATTATATATGAAACTAGGAATTCTCAAAATAAAAAAAAAACATTTAAAAAGTTGAAACCAAGAAAATAATTGAACCAGTGATTGAAAATGATTTTATAAAAATAAAACAGCAAAATAAATAAACTTTTGGTTAAATTGATGAAAAAAAAGTAAGAAAATTAACCATATTAAATAATACTACCAAGTAGGGTTAAATTAAAAGCATAATTCAGGGTTATTTTAACCAAGTGTTTACCAATAAATCTAGTAATCAAAGTTAAATGGCTGAATATTTGTTAAAAATTTAAATTGACCTGATTAACAGAAGGTGAAATTAACAGAAGTGGAAATAACCCCATTTCAGAATAAGAAAATGAATAAATCTTTAATGAAGTTGCTACAAAAAAATCTGCTGGCTAAAATGGCTTTACAAGAGAGTTGCAAAAATAAGATGAAGGTATTATGTCAAATTCCTTTTAGGACATCAATATGGTACTAACACTTAATCCAGGAAAAGCTAAAACAGACAAATCAAATTATAAAGCAATTTCCCTAATGAATATTGATGCAAATAATTAAATAAAATATTAGCAAAGAAATTACAGGAGGTTATTCCTAGAATAATAAACTATAATCAGGTAGGATATAGACCAGGGATATAGGAATGGTTCTATTTTAGAGGGAAAAAACAGCATAATTAATCTTATTAAAACAAAACTAACAGAAATAATTAATTATTCCAATAGATGTTGGAAAAAAACTTTTGACAAATTTAGTACCTATTCCTACTAAAAACACTAAAGAACACTGAAATAAATAGAATTTTCCTTAAAATGACAGGCTGTATCTAACACTTTTGCTTTGTAAGAAATCATGAGAAGGTGGATTTCAGAAAATCCTGGAAAGACTTGCATGAATTGATTCTGAATGAAGTGAGTAGAACCAGATGGCCATTATAAACATTAAAAAAACTTTGTTTGATGACTAATTATGATAACTTTACTTCTACAACAATATAATGATCAAAAACAATTTGAAAAGATTTTCATTAAAACCGCCATTCATATCTAAAGGAAGAACTGAATGAAGACAAAAGCCCTTTATTTTCACTTTTTAAATTTCTTCTATGTTATCTCATTTTTTTTTCTTTTGTTCTGATTTTTCTTTCACAGTCTGACTAATGTGGAAATCTGTTTAATATTATTATACATGTGCAACCAATATCAGAGTATTTGTTATCAAGGGGAGGGGGCAAGTAAAGGAGGGAAGCATAAAAATGTGTAACTCAAAATCTCAACAAAAACAAGTGTCTAAAATCTCTCTTCATATGTAATTTAAAGATAAATAAATAAATAAATAGAAATTTAGAATAGATTCAAAGAAAGAGAAAAAAAAACAATTATTGCAAAAGGTCCTCTTTTTCCAGTCTGAAACTTTCTTTCATCCACTCTGAACAATATTCTTTATGCATCTAGTTATATCTATCTCATCTTCCCTATTAGAATAAGAGTTTTAGATTTTTTCTGCTTTTCTTTATATATTCCACACTTTGCACTACTCATTATACTTAGAAAACTCATAATCAATGTACCTTGATAGATTGTTGCTGTTCAGTCACTTCAGCTATCTGCAACTCTTTATGATCCCATTTGGGGTTTTCTAGACAAAGATATTAAATGAGGTTTGCCATTTCTTTCTCCAACTCTTTGATAAGAACTATGACAAATAGGCTTAATTCACTTGCCTAGAGTCACAGCTAGTAAATGTTTGAGTCCAGATTTGAAGTGAAACACATGAGGCTTGTTGACTATATACCCTATCCACTATGCCACCTAACTGACCCATAGTAGACTGATTATTTAAGTAGATATTACAGTTTATACTATGACTTATACCTGCTGTCAACTGCTCAAAATTCTGATTTGCATTAAAGGCAAGATCACTCTTATAAATATATTACTATCACTATTCTGCTGACACTGAGAAGAATATTTTGATCATTAACTTTCCTACTGTCTGTCATTATGCTTGGAACACTGTCATTAGATAATAATATGAACTTTCAGAGCATGATTTACAATTCTTTTTCTTCATAAGAGTTTTGGGAGGTGGGTAGTATACACATTAGGCTCCCCAGTATTCACATGAAGCCATTGAGTCTCAGAGAATGGAAATGCTTGACCAAGGGTCATACAACTGTTAAGATCATAAATGAATTTGAGCTTGTCTTTCGACCCAATTTTCATTCTGGTTACAAAACATTGTTTTGGAGATTTACTACATTCAAAGATTCTATTAAAATTCAATTTTTAGAAGGTTGTTCTGGGAGGGTTAACCTCCTATACTAAATTATACTAACCTCTTATACTAACAATTCTAGCATCTTAATAAGAAAAACATGGAAATAAGAGATAGGTAGTCCTGAAAGAATGAGATGTTATATCAATTCCTAGAAGAAGAAAAGTTATTAAGTGATTAAAGAGAATTAAAGAAGAAAAAAAGAAAAGGGATACTTAAACTTGGCTGACTCTTCTTTTTACAAGGGCAAACATGATTGAAATGACCCTCATGTAAATTTACATACTCTTAGACACAGTCTTAGCATGATAAGAACATAGGAGGGGGATAACATTCTTTGATATTCCTCCCCCATAGATAGAGGTCATATTTCTTCTGTGACAAAACATGGTGGATTTAAGCCTTGCCAATATAACTTTCCCAAAATTTTGACCAATCCTATAGTGGCCATGTTAATGACTGAATTCCTTCTGTGCACGTCAACCTCCTGTAGATCCTCAACATCCTTCCACAGAATGAGAATCCCTGCTGTTCCTTCACAAATGGCTGTGATGAGATAGGACCAGCATGTTGTTTGAAAGGCCTTGGATACAACTGCATTATTTCTTTTAAATAGAAGCTCCTGGGGTGTGATAAATTAAAATCTAGCTCATTATCACAGCACTGTAATAATCAAAAGGCAATTACGAAGAAGTCAATAAAGTTTGTGACATTAGATTAATTCAACATATTCCTAGTAGAAATATGAGTTTCTGAGTTTACCAATTTCAACATCAGCCCCTAAGGTACAATTTTAAAATACAACTAAGAAAAATTCAGTGTGATTTCTCAGGCCCAATTATCAAAAGAGCACAATCTTGCAACAGGTGTGAATTTTAATTCAGATTCAACTGTACCATGAATAATTAGTGGAATTATAATTTTAAATGTTGAACAATTAAGGTCATTGGAAGAAGAGATGTATGTCTTCAATTTATAAAGCATGAAATAAGACTGAAATTTATCAGGAGATAGGAATTGAAGCACTTATCTTGGAGAGTTACTAAACAACCATAACAAATGTTAACTTTTTTAAAATAAGTCTTTAAGGCTGAGACCTATCATTCTTCTTTCATAACCTAAGAAAACTAAATGTAGGGAATATAATAAACTCAATTATTTAATTTCTTTTCTCCTGAAACATGTTAAGCTTCATCACTGAGTGTTTTCTAATCCTTCATTCTTCGTTTGGGTCTTCATCCAGACTCAATGAGGCCATTATCTCAATAGCTGGGCAGTGAGTTAATCTTATTCCCTGATCCTTATGTTCCACATCAACAAGTATTTATTAAACTTTTAATATAAGCCAGACAGTCCTAGCATATATCAAGTTATATGCTTGGCATATAACACTAGAGAGCATAGGAATAATTTTATTTCTTAAAATAATTCCTTAAATATCTATTCCTAGGCATACAAATATAAACAGAACTCAACATAATCCTTGCCTTTGAAAAGTTATATTTTAAATGAAGAAAGATAGTTCATAAAAGGAAACTAAAAAGTGACTGTGGGGGGATAATAATAGTACCCAGCAAAGGGATGTAGAAGAAAACACGCAAAGGAAGCAGGAATATAGTTTATTATGGAATGGAGGCAAAAGAATGAAGAAAGGTGCCTGGACCTGAATTGCTGACTAATTTCCTTATGAATTATTTCTTTTTCTCCCCTATGGCCTAGTAGTGTCTGGAACACAGTATACCCATCACTGTATGCCCATCACATCTTCCCCAGGGTCTAGATTTCTTTCCGCTATGAGTAGGGCACTGTATGGGAGAGAAGCTGTGCTGAGATTGAAAAAGTGCTGAATCTTGCATTTCACCTTGGGCTTCCAGGATCTGAATTTAAATGTCAGTTACTAGATGATTTTTAAGGGTTTTAACTTCTCTGGCCCATCTGTAAAATTAGAGAAATATTCTAGAGAATTTCTAAATGTTATAGATAGTACTTTGTAGCTCTAAAACTGATCCTATGTCCTTGGATAGTTCATGTCTATTATACCACAATTCATCAATTCGTTTGAATTTAATTTAATTTATTAACAAGTTAGTAATAATTATTGTTTCCATTTATATAGTACTTTGAATTTTCCAAAGTTCAATATATGTATTAACTTATTTGATCTGTATAAGAGCACTATGAATAAATAAATGATAATAATAATTACAGTAATAACAATAATAGTAATAATAAATAATAAAACTTCATTAAGTCACATAGTACATGAAAAGCACATTGTTGTGTACAAAGGATACAAAGATGAAAAATGGCAGGTACCTGACTACAATAAAGTAGAACAAATTTTAGCTTCCTCTTGATCCTGTTCACCCTCCAAAGACATTTGACTTACTTTTGGTTTCTTCAATATTCCATCCCATTCTGTATCTTCCTTAGTGATATTTCCATATTTCACCTAGCTTTCTTATTTAGTAGAATGAAAAGAGCACTGGATTTGAAGTGAGAGGATATCTGTTAGAGGTTTGCTCTTACTACTCATTCCCTATTATCCCTGGGGAAAATCATTCTACCTCTCTGGGTCTCAATTTTATCATTTGTAAAATGAGGAGTTTGAAATAAATTGTCTCTGGAGAGTCTTTAAATTCTAGATATATTATCTCATGTAAGAAACAAAATTATGTAGTGTCTTGACCTTTGAGTTTAGAAAACCGGAGTTCAAATATGTCATTGCAGAGTATCTTGGAACAATAAGTTACAATGCTATACAAAACATTCGATCAAATAGGGAAAGAATGTGTTTTCCAAGTAACTTCTAAAGCAACAATATATTGATGATACCTAAACCAGGAAAAGTTAAGACAAAAAAGAATATCAACCAATTTCCCTAAAGAATATGGCTACAAATTGTTAAATAAAAATATTACCAAAGCAATTAAAGCAAGTTATTTCTAGAATAATACTCAAATAGGAATTTTACAAGGAATAAAAAGTTGGTTCAATATTAGAAAAGCTATTACCCTAATAGACTATATAAGAGACCCCCCAAAATAATATGACTATCTCAATAGATCCTGAAAAAGCTTTTCGACAACATACAACAATCATTCATTTTAAGAACACTAGTAAGCATAGGAATAATTTTATTCCTTAAAATAATTCCTTAAATTATTCCTTAAAACAAAATGCAATATCTATAAAATCTAGGGTGAAACAAGGATGCCTGTTATCACCACTGTTACTAAATATCATTTTAGAAATGTTAGTTTAACAATAAGACAAGAAAAAAATTGAAGGAATTAAAACTGGGAATGAAGAAACAAAACACTCTTTACAGATGTTATGATAGTATATGTAGAGAATCCTAGAAAACTATATAAAAAGCTACTGGAAACAATTAGCAACCTTCATAAAGTTGCAGGATATAAAATAGATCCATATAAATTCTCATCATTTCTATATATTACTTACAAGATACAGAAGCAAGAGATGGAAAGAGAAATTTCATCCATAATAATTACATTCAACTCAGAAACTACTTGAAAACAATTATGAAATACCTTTCTCACAAATGAAATCAGGTCTAACTAAGTGAACAAATGTTAATTACTCATGGGTAGGCTGAACTAATATAATAAAATATAAATTTTGCCTAAATTAAATTGCTTATTCAGCGCCACAGCAATCGAACTTATGAAAAGTTCCTTTAGTGATCTAGAAATCAAATTATATTATAGAACATCAGTTATCAACACTGTCTGATACTGGCTAAGAAACAGAATGATGAATCAGTGGAATAGATTAAGTACAAAAAATGCAGCAATAAATGACTATAATAATTTATTGTTTGTTAAATCCAAAGATTCCAGCTTCTGAGATAAGAATTGACTCTGATAAAAACTGTTGGGGAAAACTGGAGATTAGTAAGCCAAAAACTTGGATTAGAACACCATCTCGCATCCTATATCATGATAAGGTCAAAATGCATCCAGGATTTAGACATTAGAGGTAATATTATAAGACAATTAGGAGAACAAAGAATAGTTTACCTGTCAGATGTATGGAAAGGGGAGTCACTTATGACCAAAGTGGAAAATGAGAACATTATAAAAAACACACTGGATAATTTTGATTCCATTAAATTATATTTTTTTTGCACAAACAAATCCACTGCAACCAAAATAAGTAATAATAATAAGTTGTAATAAGTTGGGAAACAATTTTTCCATTTAATTTTTTGGACAAAGGATTCATTTATAAAATATATAGAGAAATGAATCAAAACTAAGAAAAAATTCATTTCCCAATTGATAAAACATCAAAGAATATGGAAAAGTAATTCCCAGATGAAGAAAACAAAGTTATCTAGAGGCTTATGAAAAATTTCTCTAAATCATCACTGAATAGAGAAATGCCAATTAAAACATCTCTGAAATACCAGTTCTCATCTATCTGAGCAATATAACTACAAAGGAAAATAATCAATGTTGGAAGGGATTTGGGAAAACTTGGTCACTAATGTTTTGTTGGTGGTGCTAGGAATTGAACCAATCTTTCTGGAGAGTAATTTGCAATTGTCCTCAAAGGCCAATAAAAATGTGCATACCCTTTGCTCCAGCAATACCACCATTGGATATGTATTCCAAAGAGATCATGATAAAGAGTAAAAATATCATATGCGTAAAAATTCCAATAACAATTCTTTTTGTAGTGGAAAAGATTAGGAAATTGAGGGGAGGCCCATCAGTTGTGGAATGGCTGAGCAATTTGTGGCATATGTGTGAGGGAAACTATTATTTTATGAGAAATCATGAGGGATGAGATTTCCAAAAAGCCTAAAAAGATTTGCATGAATTGATGCTGAGTGAAATGAGCAGCACTAGAAGTACATCATACATACTAACAAGACAGGGTGATGATCAGCTATGATAGAATTGTTCATTTCAGCAGTATGATAATCAAAGGCAATTAAAAAAAAACTTAGAATGGAAAATATCATTCATATCCAGAGAAGGAACTATGGGGTTTAAATTATGACTGTCTTAAATTATCTTCATGTCATTTTTTTCTCTCTAAAGTTTTCTTTCTTCCATTGTTTTACTTTATTTGGATCTGATTCTTCTCTCACAACATGATATATTGCATTGATATAAGTGTAGAGCCTATATAAGGTTGTTTTTTGTCGGGTGAGAGGGAGGTAATGGAGGAGAGAGAAAAAATGTAAATCTCAAAATACTGCAAAAAATGATTGATAAAAACTATCATTGTATGTAGTTGGGATAAACAAACAAGTAAATAAATAAAAAGAGACATGAGCACCTTGAAAATAACATGTCAGGAAGAACTGAATTTAATTGACCTCAGACATTTATTAGTTACATGATCCTGGGCAAAGAACTTCTGATCCAGTTTCCTCATCTGCAAAATAGGTATGATAATAGCACTTGGTTTTATTTTGTGAAAAATGACTTTATATGTGAAAAGTAATTTGAGAAAAATTGTAAGTGTGATATAAATCCATTAACCTGTAAATTGCTTGGAATCTTACATATCTTTTTAAAGATTAGAATACTTACAGCAAGCAGAGCAGTACCTGACAATGATGGTTAATAAAAACTTGTTAACTGACAATATACTAGTTTTGTATCCTTGAGGCAGTCACTTACCCTCTAAGACACACACACATTTCTCTAAGACATAAGGTTATAACATGCTGATTTGTATCAGAGTAGAGTATTTAAAGAGTGATATTTTTCTACACTGATAACATCATATTTTGAATATCCTTATCCCCTCAACCTCCCACCAAAAATAGAGTATTTGTATAAGTGTATATAAAGGTAAACATATGTGTATGCATATGTATGTAAAAATATTTGTGTATGTGTGTGGGTAGAATCATTTTGGAATCATAGAATCCCTCTCTGTATTTGAATATGAATTCTCTCTACAACTTTAATAGCAAGTAGTCTTTCAAAGCCTTTCTCAAGAAAGGATCTACTAAGTCCTGAGACAAACCATTCAACTTTGAGATAAACTCTGATATTTCATTATCTATGTACTTACCTTTTTGATTTCCATACACAATTATGAGTAAGGTCACCAGAAACAAAACGATTCTAATTCTGTTCAAAGTTCTTAGCAAAACTCTTAAAGAGATGTGGTTTTCTAATGCTACTAATTATAATCACCTATCTAGTGGGCTCCTAACATCCTTTAAGAAGTTGATATCTTTCTGATATCCATAAATCAATTAATATTACTCTTTTTTATAAATAGATACTTACTGCTTATTTATAGTAAGAACTGAAGCACAAAAATAACACCCCTAAACAGGGGGTTTTAAATACTAACTTTTTTCTGGTGAGAATGGAATAAAAAAAAAGTTTTTTCTTATGTTTGTAGTCCTTTTTTCATTCTCATCCTCAAATATATTTGTGATTCTTTTACTTTGTGGGATATTTTCATGTATTTTTGTTTGTTTTTTTTTTAATACTGATTTTACTGCTCTACCACCTCCATTAAACTATTCTTCAAGTTTTATGGAATGTTCCTGACAATTATCTGTTTTTTGGTTCTTTGCAAAATTTTGCAAAAATGTTTTTATTTTAGTCTTGTATTTAATGCTTTCTTCATTCATCTCTCTCTCCAACAGGAAAGTAAGTCAACTTCTGTTGGTTCAAGTGTTTTCTGGCTTTTGTTTTTTTTTGGGGGGAGGAGTAAGGTGTCTTTCTTATAGCAAATAATTTATGATGGTTTATTTTCTGGAATAAATGATTTCCATTAATGTCAATATAATTTCTGCTGTCCAATTCACACTTTAATTTTTTTTCAGTAGTTGAGACTGTTATCTAAATAGTTGAGACTTAAATTTTATTAAGGTTTTCTCGTATTCTGCCATATTCTTTATTATAAAGTTTTATCTTAGTGCTAATAAATTGATGAACTATACAAAGATAGATGAATCATATATTACCTACTTATCTATAAAAATAAAAATTTTCCTGTTATTTGTGATGTGATCAACCTCATCCTTTTTATATCATTTGGTGCTCACTATGACCTACAGCTACATTTTTTTTAAAAAAGAAACTTCATTTAATAATAGTGAGTATAATAGAGAATATTTCTTTATCCTAAACCTTAATTGCCTATATATTTTCCCCAAACCTTACCTTTTTCCTACCTTTGCATTAAAATCACCAATTTTTCTCAATATATGTTGATTTGATTTGCCACTTAAAATTTCATTCTCAACAATCAATATTGCTACATAGGCTACAATTGTTTTCATGATGATCTTTTTTGAAAATGTTTAAGTTAAGTTCATTGATTCTACAATGAAAAAGGCATTTTTTACTATTGATTTACTTTTTCTTTACTATTTTACTATCTTTTAAAATTTTTTTTACTATTTACTATTGCTTCAATATTCATTCCTTATTTCTTGTACTTCTAAGAATAATGAAATTTCCCTAATAATCTCTTGATCATATCTATTTTCTTCATAATGTTTTATCTAATATCATCAAAATGAAGCCTTATAGATTTTATTTTAGTACTTCATTTTAATAGTAAGAATATTTTTCAATAAACAATATATTGCTGAATTGTTTTTTTCTAATCCTATTACAAATTTAAATATATCTATATTATCCATATATGTAGTTCTATTATATCTATCATTATAGCCTATTATACCTTTTAATTTTGTTGATGAGTTCAATAACCAATATGCCCAAATTATGATTGTCAATTATCTGTTTTATAGTTTCTTTCCCTTTCACTCACAGTTCTCACAATGAAGAAATCAATGAAAGAGAAGTCTGTTAATAATAGTTATCTATTTTTGAAGTGATTTTCCATTCTCTGACTCCTCTTTTCCTTTTCTTCCCCCACTTACTTTCTAACCCTCTTTAATACTATCTTTTTCTACCCTGTGGTTTGGAATTTGTTTGGCTTGTAGAATCCTCTGGACCAATCCTTCTATCTTTCTTTACCCCTATTTTAACCTCTACTTGACCCCACCATTTTCTTTCTTGAGTTCATTTTGTATTTGTTCGACTTTTCTTTATGCAGTTTTGAAGTGATTTTTTTTTTCCTATCTTCTCCTTCCATAATTCTAAGTCTTCCTCTTGTGCCAGCTCAGTAATCTTGTATGGAGTGTTCAGATTCCAATTAATCCTGCCTCAATCTCTACAAGAATCCTTGGATTATAGCACTATCTTCTGGGGGTCTGATGAGTTTTGTTTATACCCCTTCTTACATGGCAAAAAGTTGCTAATACTGGCCTCATTTTTTACAAATTAGGAACCTGATACTGGAAGAGGATAAGGAATTTTCTCAAGAAAGCCTAGCTAGGGGTGGCTAGGTGACACAGTGGATATAGCACTGACCCTGGAGTCAGGAGTACCTGAGTTCAAATCTGGACTTAGACACTTAATAATTACCTAATTGTATGGTCTTGGACAAGCCACTTAATCTCATTACCTTATAAAAAAGCTAAAAAAAAGCCTAGCTAATAGGTGGATGAGACATTTTTCCTGAACAACATAGTTAGTTCAACTCCCTATATGAGACATAAGTTTCTAAAACAGCATGATTTTATAAGATGGACTCTATGGTCCTTTCAATCTTCTTTCATCTATTTGTGAATAACAGGAAAATACACAGGAAAATTGCAGATTCTTTATTTAGAGAAATTCCAATTGATTTCCTCAGAAAATCCAGGTTTTGGTTATGGTTTTCATAATTCTTAGTTCTGTGACCTTGGTTAAATAGTTTTCCTGCCTCCAAGTCTCATTTTTCCCAATTATGAAATTAGTGGGTTTGGATTCTATGACTTCTAAGGACTCTCTATAATTTAATGTGCAATCCCTCTAAACATATTTGTCCCTAATTGCCATCTTCCAGGGGTATTCCTCATGGTTGCCATGGAATAATTATGGATGATTTATGACAGCTGAACTGAGAGGGAGCAGAATTAAAGTCACTAGTCTTTTGACAGCTTATGTCACAACTTTCTTTTTCCCCCTCTCATTTTATAGTACATAATTTAATGCCATGAAATAGTATCACTCCATTTTAATATGATTAAAGAGGTATATAATTTATATTCAGAAAGCAGTTAATAGCCTGAAATCAAGGAAGGTATCGACTGATCACCTCCGGTATCATTTTAACTTTGGTTTTTTTGGTTGTTTCTTTAATCTGCTGAAGAGAAAAAGAAGACAAATATTAAATGTAACAAAATTAGTTTAAGACTAAAGTAGATTACCTTTTTAGAATAGAATCTGTAAAAATAAAATGACTATCATCTCTGCCTGCTAAAATTTTCCATATGAGGATTCAATTGAGTACCTAATCATCTGGATCTTTACAAGTTTTGTGATTTTTTAACAAGGTTTAAATGAGGGGCAGTTAGGTGGTACAGTCAATAGAGCACCAGCCCTGGAGTCAGGAAGACCTGAGTTCAAATCTACTATCAGTCATTTAATAATAATTATTTAACTATGTGACCTTGGGTAAGTCATTTTAACCCCATTACCTTACACCCCAAAAAAGGAAGGTTTAAATGAAATATGATAACTGTTTTTTAAGTATTTACAGACATCAGGTGAAGATTTTTTTCTTTCTGAGGACAGAACCTTTGCAGTCGGAGGCATTACACTTGACATTTTCCAACCTTCCCTTTGCTAAGACAAAAAAAGCATAGAAAAGGAAGAAAATAGGGCATTTAAGTCTTAGAGTTAACAGAATCTCTTTTGTAAGAAGATGGCCTCTTCTGTCATGGTTACAGATTGAGCAGGTAATGAGGTTGAAAACAAAGACTTGGAATAACAGGACTAAATCCAGGGAACCCATTGCTGAATGCATTTCATTGCTTTACTTAAGGGTCTTTCATAAATTCACAAAGAATGTTGCTAATTATAATCCACTTTTTGAACAGTTTTCAGTGTGGATTAAATCATGAAGCTGAATGTTATCATTCATTTGAAGACAAACTTTGAAGACAAGGAGATCTGACTTCAAGTCCTACCTCTGATACCTTCTATTTGCATGATCATATTTAAGTTGATGCAGGTCAATTCTGGGCACAGAGAAAATGTCAAAATCTTTTCAAAACTTTTTTTTTTTTTGCACTGTGGAGTATGTTTTCCATTCTGTATTTGCTATTTGCGATATGCACTCCCTAAGCCATAGTGGACTTTTGGTCAAGCCCTTTGGGCAGGAGAAGATGTATCATGTAATAGGTAGAATGACTCTCAAGCCCAGTGAGTAAGAGAGCAGTCTTAGTTACACCTTGGGAAACATCCCTGTGGCATATGCATTAGAGAATACTTGGAACTGGATACTAAACCATTCTTCAAGCACCACATTTATCTTCCATCACAGAGAAGCATTAAAGCAAAAATCCAGTGGGGATAACTTCTTCTCTATTCTCTTCAGTTCAGACTACTGGCTCTCTTTCTCTAAGCTGGACCCATGTGGTGTGGCCATATTACTGGAACAATATAACACCAGATCTATGTAGCTGGATCTGTGTTCATCTAAGTTTCTAACCCCTCTGCTCCCTTCCCCTTCCCCTTCTCCTCTCCTCTCCTCTTCTCCTCTTCTTTTTCAACTCCTTGTCATCAATTTCTTTCTTCTTTTCTTTTAGCTTTCTTTTCTTTTTCTCTTTCAACTTTATTCCTTTCCCATCTTGTAATTACTAATAAGGCTCATGTTCCATATGGCTGGATCTATGCTAAACTTCTTTTTTTCCTTACTTTCTTTTAAGCACTTTAGCCTTTTTAGCCTCAATTTGTGCTAATCAGTCTGTCCTTTAAGAAATTTACTACCTTGCTGCTTCTCCAAAGAACTTAATCTGTGAACTTTATATAATATCTTCTGAATTTTCTGTAATGATATGTGAACTTTTAAACATCCTTCTAATTATGCTTCTTCTTTCCCTCCTGAGTCAGATTGGCTAGTTAATAACCACCAAATAAACCATCTTTATGCCCTCTTTCCTGAAGCTCATTTCCTTCTGTTTTCAAAGTCACTTTGTCTTTCAATATTTTTTAAATTTGTTTGAGTATGTGTGTATTTATGTGTGTATGTATGTGTATGTGATTTACAAGTGTGTGTTTTTAGTTTTGTTTTACAATAATGCATGGGACAAAGAAAAACACAATAACCTTCACTCGGGTAAGTTGTAGGAAAAATAACAGAGGAATCTACATATTAATTTTTAAATGGCAGATAAACCTTAATTTGACTATTGGAAGTTTATATGTGAGAAAAATGCTCTTGACTGTTGTCCTTCATTTTCAAAGAGGACAAACAGTGATTTCAGTATATTGGGGTCAAGAATACAAGGTGTCTTACTATGGTCAAACAAAGCAATATAATGTTGGAAGGTTCTACAACAAATTAGGTACAAATAGTCCATATGGACATTTAGATTGGAGAGAGCTCTAAATTTGTGCCTCTCACACTTCTTTTGAGCTGCTATCATTTCTCTTTGATATAAGCACATCAGGTTGGGTGGTCCTGTGCTAAGTGTCTCCCAAGTCTCAAAATCAGTTTCAAAGTTCTTCAGAGAGATTTTGAGAATTTCCTTGTATTCTTTCTTCAGACTGTTATATGAATTCTTACCTTCTGGGAGTTCTCTATTTTCTCTTTGGCAACTATAATTATGGAATATAAACTATGTGTCCACTGGAGTTGTATTTTCTGCAGTAGAACCTGAAAATTAGGTAATTCAGCTCAAGAAAAGTCCACAGTGTTTAGGACCTTTATATTGTCAAATTAACTTCAGAATTATTCTAAGGAAATTCAAATGGAAATAATTCAGTTTCCAGGCATGGTATTGTATAGGCATGGGCTACTATCTAGGTTTCATAGTCATATAACAATTCAATACAAACGTTCTATAGATCTTTAGTTTGTTAGGTCATTTAATAACTCTTCTCTTCCAGTGCTTCACTATGATGTATCAATGTGTCCATTCCTAGAAAGGTTGAATAATATCAATATATTCTTTAGGATTAGAAGAGAGAAGACAATTGCAGATATTACTTAAAGTTGTAAAGAGAAGGCTTAGTGGCATATATTTAATTGTACACCTACAAGCAATAAAATATACTATTTCAGTTATTTGATCATATATTATAGCATTAATAGGTAGTCTTAAAAAAAGATCACCATGAAAATAGTTATACCTTAGGTACCAAAATTAGTCACTGTGACTAAATAGAAGAGAAATTCTACAAAGAACTTAATAAGATGCTCCATAAATAATGAACCTATATGCTTATCACTGTTAACTTCGATGAAAAAAATGATAATGAATGATGATGGAGAAAATATAAGGGAAAGGCATGGATCAAAAAGAACAAAATAGTTTAATAAGTGGAAGATTATAGATTTATATATACTTCTTAAAGTTGGATTTACTAATTGGAACAACAATGTATTTTATTAATTTTCATTTATCTTTGAGTTGCAAATTTCTGTTCCTTTTAATTTATAATAGTATAAAAGTTTTTCCTCCATTGAAAGTATGGGTGTTATTCTAATTCTTATTTTGCAAATTAGAAAACAGAAGGGCACATGTTTAGTAACTTGTCCAAGATAATAAAACTAATTAATGTCAGAAGCAGGATTTGATTTTTAGATATTAATTTTAGATTTAGTTCTCATTAGATTGACAAGTTACCTTGGATTATATCTAAGTATTCTAGTATATAAAGAAGAGTTTGTTGGTGAGATTTTGACTACTAAGATTAGTATAGAACCTTGATACTAATTTTGTGATTGCCCTGGGGGCAAGTTAAATTATTTCTTTGAGTTCTTAGTTCAAAACCCATAAACTTGTTTTTAAAAAACTGAGAAGAGGAAGAGTCAAGATATGAGATAAAAAAGCAAGTATACTCCTGAGATTTCTCTAAAACCATTCTGAACACTTTTAAATGATGCCATAAAATATTCTTGCAGTAGTAGAACACACAAAAAGGTTGGGTGAAATAACTTTGCTACCAAAGACATCTTAGAAATTCAGCAGGAATTATCAGTCACATCCAGGTGACAGTGAAGCACAGTCCAGCACAGACTACACCAGCAGAGATTAGGACCCAGAAAACAAGGAACAAGTCTTGAGAAATTCTAAAAATAATTGAAAGTAAGAAAACTATTGAAGTTATAAATAGAACTAAGAATTGATTTTATGAGAAAAGCACAATTAGAAGTGTAAACCTTTAGGAAATGGATTTTTTAAAAAAGAGACAGAAGAAATCCAAATTGCTAAGTGAACAGAATGAAAAAAAAAACCTAAAAGGAAACTAAATAATAACTTGGAGTTCTTTTATCAAATGTATTCCAAAATATCCGACAATGTAAGTGAAGTGAATTAATATTTGGAAAAATACAAATTGCCCAGATTACCTGAAGAGGAAGTAAAATACTCAAATAAATTTATTGAAAAGAAAGAAAGAAAAGGAAATTGAACAAGCCATTAATTAACTCCTTAAGAAAAAATATCCAGGACTATATGAATTTGAGATTGAATCCTACCTGACATTTAAAGGACAATTAATTCCAATTAGAGAAGCTAAGAAGTGGACTAAATAGAGCACCTACCCTGGATTAATTTGAACCTGATTTCAAATCTGACCTCAGACCCTTGATACTTATTAACCATGTGATATTGGTCAAATCACTTGACCATGATTACCTGGCATACAACTCTAGTCATCCTTATTCATATCTGTTCATTGGACCCAAATTACTCTGGAGGAGAAAGTGAGACCAGGGGCCTAATACAGCATTTTTTCACTCAGATCCAATTTGATAACTTTCATGTTATCATGACCTGATGTCTTCTCCCTGATGTCATCGTCTTCTTCAGGAGAGAAGGACTTTTTCAATTCCAATTCGATAAAAACTATTTGAAAAAATAGGTAGAGAAGTCAGATAAATATCAATATGGTGCTGATACCTGAACCAGGAAGAGCCAAAAACAGAGAAAGGATATTGTAAGTTAATTTTCCTAATTAATTGATTCAAAATTTTCAAGTGAAATCTTAGGAAAGAAGCTACAGAGCATTATCACTAAGATAAAACATTATGACCAGGTGAAATTTATACCTAGAATGTAGGACTGATTCATTATTAGAGAAGCTATGGGCACAATTAAGAGTATCAATAACATAACTAAGAGAAAACACGATCTCGTCAACAGATACTGAAAAAGTCTTTGGCAATGTCCAGCACTTATTCCTAAGAAAAACACCAGACAGGTTTCTCTTAAAATGATGATCAATATCAATTTTAAACCATCAGCAAACATTATATGCAATGGGCATGACTTAGAAACATTCTCAATAAGATCAGGGATGAAACAAAGATGCCCTTCATCACCATTATTATTCAGTATTTTACTATAAATGTTATATTTAGCAATACGAAAAGAAAAATAAATTGAAGGAATTAGAATTGATAAAGAAGAAATAAAACTCTCACCCAGTTCAGATTAAAAGATGATATTCTTAAAGAATCCTAGAAAATCAACTAACTATTTGAATTACAACTTTAGCAAAGTTGCAAAATGTAAAATAAATCCATATCAATCATCAGTATTTTATATTTCTAATAAAGCCCCCAACAAGAGATAGAAAGAGAAATTCTATTTAAAGTAACTATAGGCAATATAAAATAGTTGAAAGTCTACCTGCCAAGGCAATTGCAAGAACCTTACAAACACAATAAGAAGAACTTTTCACTGAAAAAAGTTTAGAAAAAATGAACTGTTCATGAGTAGATCAAGCTAACATAATAAAAATAACAATATCAAATTATTTATTCAGTACTATTCCAATCAAACTATGGAAAACTATTTTATAGATCTAAAAAAAGAGGTAAAATTCATTTGGAAAAAAAAGTCAAGAATATCAAGGGAAATAATGAAAAAAATGAAAAGGAAGGTGTACTAGCTGTACCTGAGATAAACCATATTATAAAGGGGTGATCATCAAAATTGTTTCATATGGCTTAGAAATGAGAGGTGGATCAGTGGAACAGTTTAGGTCCAAAAGTAGTTTACTGTTGATAACTCTCCAGATTACAATTTTTGTCATAAGTATTATTATTTGACAAAAGCTACAGGAAAAACTGAAATACAGTATGACAGAAAATAGGCATAGACCAACATCTCATACAATGTACTCAGACACATTTGAAATGGCTACATGATTTACACATAAAGGATGATACCAAAGACCAATTAGAAAAACAAAGAATTATCTGTCAGTTCTATGGAGAATGTCATAGTTTATGACCAAACAAGAGACAGAGAACAGAAAAATGGATAATTTTGATTATATTAAATTTGAAAAGTTTTATACAAGAAGATCAATAAAACCAAGTTTAGAAGGAATGCAGAAAATTGAGAAAAAAATTTTACAGTCAACATTTCTGAGGACTCCTTTTTAAAAATATAGAAAATAGAATCAAATTTATAAAAATCAAAGTTAATTTTCATTAAATTAAATTAAATCTATATATAGTCATTTTAAATAAATGTCTTAAATCATTTTATTAGATAAATGTAAATTAAAATAACTGAATTGCCACCTCATACCAATCAGATTGCCTAATATAAAGAAAGGAGATATGGTAAATATTGGAGAGCATATAGAAAAACAGGGATGCTAATGTACTGTTGGTGCAGTTATGAACTGACCCAATCATTCTGTAGTGTAATTTAGAGCTCTGCTCAAAGGGCAATAAAACTATGCATACCCTTTTTATCAAACAATACCACTTCAATTTGATTAACATGATTGTTCATATATAGCCTATATTACATTACTCAATGTCATAGTTTGGATAGAAGGAAGGGAAGGAGGGAGAAAAATGTGGAACTCAAAAATCTTACAAAAATGAGAGATAAAAACTATCATTAAATTTAATTGGGGGAAACAAGCTAAAAGAAAAATTGAAACTTAAAGAAAAATACCATCCATTCGCAGTGAAAGAAATGTTGATGTCTGAATATAAACTGAAATATAAATTTTTGACTCTACTTTTTAAACTTTTTTTGCTTGTTTTCTTTTAGAACATGACTAATGTGGATATATGATTTCTATCACCACACATTTATAAAATATATAAAATTACTTGCCTTCTCAATGAGGGATATTAAAGACAGAGGAAAGCTGAGAATTTACAACTAAATGTTTTAAAAATGAAGATCGTAATTTTTCTCACAGGTAAATAAAATACTTAACAAAAAATAAAGGAGAAAGACAAAGCCATATTTGTATTTACCAATTGGTTTCCATGGTTGCCCTATAGATTTGATTTTATGCAGTAAAAAATAATGATTATGATTTCTTAGACTTCAACTGACTTCTAAAATTCTATAAAATACACAAAAAGATGTAGACCATTTGCTGTAGAGTAAGTTCATTTATTCATTCTACAAATATATCTTAAGTTTCATTTAGGTTTAATGTTAAATGTTGGTATGCTTCAAAGTTCAGATAAGATATCAAATTTGCCCTTTTGGGCCTAAGAGACTAGTATGAGTATAAAATTCCAACATTAATAGCTATATTGTATAATACTGCATAATAAATATACTAAAAATTCACAAAAATATTTTATAATGCCCTTCCCTATATCTCCCATCACCACCACCCTGGAAGAATAAGTCAGAAAATTAGGACATTTTTGTCAGAGGAAAGGCATCTGATGTGGCAAAGGGGGAGATAAGTTTTGTACTTGAGATCTCTAAATTATAATCTAGTTTTACCATCTGAATATCAATGAATTAATAATGTGTAAGGAAACATGACAATGGAAATAAATAAGACCCTTTCATAGATTATAAAGGATCAGCCTTGTGGGTAGGTGCTGGAATAAAAGGATATGCAAAGCTAGAAAGAAGTGGACATATAGAGGAAAAAGGTAGAAATCAAATCCAGTGCAATAGATAAGAAGAATCTTACAAAGATTTTTGAGTAAAGGGGTTAAAGAATGAAAGTAATGTTTAAGAAGATGAATTTGGCAGTGGTCTCCTCAGTGGATAAGAGGGAAACATCATAGCATTAAGATTACTTAGGCTCTTCCAGAGAAGGCCGCCGTTGCAGCCATGTCTCTTGTAATCCCCGAGAGGTTCCAGCACATTTTGAGAGTGCTCGACACCAACATTGATGGACGACAGAAAATAGTTTTTGCCATCACAGCCATCAAGGGTGTGGGTCGAAGATATGCTCATGAGGTACTGAGGAAAGCAGATATTGACCTCACCAAGAGGGCTGGTGAACTCACTGAAGATGAGGTGGAGCGTGTGATCACCATCATGCAAAATCCACGGCAATACAAGATTCCAGACTGGTTCCTCAACAGGCAGAAGGATGTAAAGGATGGAAAATATAGCCAGGTTCTGGCCAACGGTCTGGACAATAAGTTGTGTGAATATATGGAGTGACTGAAAAAGATTCCGGCACTTCATGGGCTTCGGCACTTCTGGGGTCCCGGTGTCTGAGGCCAGCACACCAAGACTACAGGCCTCAGGGGTCGCACTGTGGGTGTGTCCAAGAAGAAGTAAACATCTTCACTGGCCTCATCTATTAATAAATAGTTTATATAAAAAAAATATTACTTAGGAGCCTTTGGTATGCAATTCATTCATTTTTTTTTTAGTATTTATTTAATTTTGTTTTATTTTTTCCCCTGCTACATGCAAAAACAAATTCCAAAATTTACTTCCAAAACCTTGAGTTTCATATTCTCTCCCTTTTCCCCTCATTGAGGAAGCAAGGTACTTGATGTACATTAAGAATGTGTAGCCATGAAAAATACTGCTATAAAAATCATAGTGTAAAAGTAAACATAACCCCCTCCACACACACAACAAAAGAGAAACCTCAAGAAACATAAAGTGAAAAAAGTATACTTTATCTTGAATTCAGACACCATCAGTTCTGTCTTCGGGATAGATAGTATTCTATAACAAAAGCTTCAGCATTCTCTTGGGTCACAGAAACATTGAGAAAAGGTAGGTCATTCATAGCTGATCATCCTGTATTATTGCTGTTACTGTACAAAAGGTACATTTCCCATTGCATGTCCTTATGCAAGTTTTTGCTGAGCTCATTCTCTCCATCATTCCTCATAAAAGAACATCATTTTATCTCAATCACATACCATCATTTGTATAGTCATTCCCCAACCAATGAACCTTCCATCATTCTCCAGTTCCCTACAACCAGGTGCTATAAATATGCTTAAATGTTCAGATTTTTTTCCTTCCCCATTTCATCTCTTCTGCAATAGAGGCCTAGCAGTGGCACTGTTAGGCCAAAGGATAGGCATGAATTTATAGCCCTTTGGGAATAGTTTCAAATTTCTCCACAGAATTGTTGGATCATTTCACAAAAGTGCATTAATAACTCAATTTCCTTACAGTCCTTCCAACATTTGTCATTTTCTCCTTCTCTCCTAATAGCTAATGCAGTTTTAAGGTAGTACCTCATAATTATTCCAACTCCCATTTTTTCCCATCCACCATAGTGAGTTAAGACATATATATATATATATATGTGTGTGTGTGTGTGTGTGTGTGTGTGTGTGTGTGTGTGTGTGTGTGTGTAGTATTGTAAACTCATCTGAAATCTATTCTTATCTATCAATCATTCATCAACTGGGGAAGAGCTCTTATTTTTTATAAATTTGACTCAGTTCCCTATGTTTGAAAATGAAGTCTTTACCGGAGAAACTTGTTTCAATATTCTTCTTCATGGCTGCCATTACTAACTGTATATGCTTCCATCCTATTCCCTCAACCCCCATTTATTCTATTCTCTCTCTTTTTTTACCCTATACTTCCTCAAAATTTGAATTCATCTGAGTATTCTCTCCCATGATCTTCCTTCCTTTGTGTCACCTACACCCTTCCCATTTCCCATCCCTTTCCTCTCCTATTTTCCTCTAAGGTAAAATAGATTTCACTATCCAATTGAGTATATGGTATTCCCTCTCTGAGCCAATTCAGATGAAAGTAAGGCTCATTCACTCCTCCTCACTTTTCCCCCTCTTCCTCTCCACTATAAAAACTTTCCCTCCTCTTTTATGTGAAATAACTTCCCCCACTCTATCTCTTCTTTCCCTTTCTCCCAGTACATTCCTTTCGTCCCCATTAACTCCACTTTTTTAATATATTGTATGTTCAAATTCAACTTGTCTTTACTTTGTCTATATATGCTCCTGAACTGACCTAATAAATGAGAAGTTTCATACGAATTCTCAGTATTATCTACCCATGCAAGAATAAAAGCAGTCACCATCATTACATCCTTTAGAATTTGCCCCTCCTGTCCACCCTCTTTGAATCCTTTATTTGAAGATAAAACTTTCTTCTCAGCTCTGGTCACTTCATTAGGAAAATTCGAAAGTTCCCTATTTTATTGAATTTCCATCTTTTCCACTGAAAGAGTAGTTCAATTTTGCTGAGTCATTGATTCTTGTTTGTAATCCAAACTCTTTTGCCTTCCAGAATATTATATCCTAAGCCCTACATTTCAGAAAGTAGAAACTGCTAAGTTTTGTGTAATGCTGACTGAATCTCCTTGATCTTTGAATTGTTTCTTTCTAGTTACTTGAAATGTTTTCTCCTTTATTTGAAAGTTCTGAAATTTGACTCCAATATTCCTGGCAGTTTTCATTTTGATATCTCTTTCAGGTGATGCAGATTCATTCAATTTCTATTTTACTCTCTGCTTCTAGGATATCAGGCAGTTTTCATGGAGAATTTCATGAAAAATAATCTATTCTCTTTTTGATCATATCTTTCAGGTACAGTGTACCCTGGAGTCAGGGGGACCTGAGTTCAAATCCAGCCTCAGACACTTAATAATTATCTAGCTGTGTGGCTTTGGACAAGTCACTTAACCTCATTGCCTTGCAAAAAATAAAACTTAAAAAAACAAAAAAAAAGAAAAATAATCTATTCTCTTTTTTTGATCATAACTTTCAGGTATGGTGTACCCTGGAGTCAGGAGGAGCTGAGTTCAAATGTGACCTCACACACTTAATAATAGTTGCCTAACTGTGTGACCTTGGGCGAATCGCTAAACCTCATTGCCTTAAATCAAAAAAAAAAAAATAAAACAATTGATTATTTTCTGTTTCTAAGACCTCACATAGTTAACTGGAAACTGACATTCAAAAATCCTACTATCTGGCACAAGCATGAGAATAGGGAAATAAGCACTCAGGAGCTACAATTTGCTAACTACATTGCCCAGAGTTATACTGTTTTTTCACTGAGGGCAGTTCTTGTCTGACTTGCTAGTGGTGGCTAAGTGCTGCAGTGGCTAGAATTCTGAGCCTTAAGTCAGAAAGACCTGAGTTGAAATCCAGTTTTGGACACTTTCTTGCCATGCCACCCTGGGTGAATCACAGACTCAATTACCTCAATTGTAAAATAGAGATAATAATGTTACCAACTGCACTGGCCTATTGTGAGGATCAAATGAAGTATATGTAATGTGCTTACCAAACTGCCTACCACATATCAGGGAATTCAAACATGGTTATTTCTTTTTTCTTTGACCCAAACAATAAATCCTACATCACAATGTAAGGACTATTTAGAAATGTTCCTTGTTGATTTGATTGTTGCAACATCAGCTTCTGTATTTAGATAGGTGACCTTGAGAAAATCTCTTCAAATCTCTGTCTTTATTTTATCATCTGTAAAATTTTAATATAATGCTTGTGTTACTTAATTCAGTGTCATTTTCAGGAAAAATCAAATAATGTAAACTATAAGATGTTATACAAAATGTCAGCTATAATCAGTCAATAATTCTAAATTTCTACATTTACATTCAAATACTGCTGAATTATAAAAAAACTCAAAAAATCTTCCAAGCAACAAAAAATTCACTATACGTATTAAAAAATTCCTTAAATATAATTCATGCTCTATACATATATTGTAAAAGGTAGAAAGGAATAAAATGGAAGTTTCAATTTCTTGCATTTATTTGTTACTGATTTCCAAGTATTTTAAAGGCAATATGCTTCTGTTGTTTTATGTTAAATTTAAGAAAATAAGGACATGGTACATCTTGTTTTTTATTCAGGGTCCTAAATGCATTTCTTTTCCTCCCTCTGAGGAGAATCAAAGAGAGAGCTTCCAAAATAAGTAACTTCTACTTGTAGAAAATTAGCAGTCTGTCATCGACATTATGGGCATTGTTATATAATTACCGCCTTTACTGTGCTAAAATTGTTTTAAATAAATGTACTGTAGACCATGTGTCAAATGCTGAATGGAAGCCACAGTCAGGAGTTCTTTTCAGCAAATAAAGTATCTGTCAAAGACAAGAATTCTTTCTATTCAGGACACTCAAAGTCTGGTGGGGTTATCTGTTGTTAAGCCATATTTTATTTTTGTAAATTTTTTATTATTTTTCCATCCATCCTGAAGTTTAGGTTTCAGCTCATCATGAAAATTGACATTTGCCTAAATATGTGGATTGTTGGGACCTGCAACCAAAGGCAGAGCTTGAAACAACTAAGTGAATTATTGATGAATTCTGATTCTTTAGAAATTTTTCCTTTATTATTAATATACTTTATTATATCAATAATTGCTTCTTCCAATAAAACCTGTTGCAAACACTGTTAGGTTCCTTTGAGGCAATTTAGAACAAATTTTACCCAATTCTACTACACTAGAAAGTCTTCTACTGTGAGTTCAGGAGCATATTTTATGGTGTTTTTTTGGGGGTAGAAGTAACCTAACTTTATTGGAAGGGTATCATTAACTCTTTTGGTGATCAGATGGAAACCAAGAAATAACTGGATTTTGAGGCTGAAATTTATCTCTAGAAGTTGTAGCTTGAATCTCTACTTCCTAAGTGTAGGTATTCTCCAGATTTTAGTACTTATTCTTTCCTTAGATTGCTTTGTATTTATTTATCGCTACATTTAACAAGCAAAAAAACAGTGGAGTACTTCATTATCAGTGTGAGTAGGTTACAAATGAGGAAATATACAGGCCAAATTGTATGAAGGATGTCATCAAAGAATATATACTGAGAAAAAGAATTAATAATGGCTAGAAATGTAGATTGAAAGTACATGTATGTCATTCATTGACACAATTTAAAAAGAAGTTGCCTATTTAAAGAAGTTCTCAGAACATTGAGTGAATACTTTGTGGCAAGTTTGTAGAAAGACATGGACAAGTACCATGCAAAATAGGTAGGCTGGATTGTGATGTGGGACAGTATACTGGTAGAATTGAAGATGAGTGAAATAGCTTCCCAAATTCCTACAACACTGAAAAGGATTTTTGAAAGCAAGTTTACTATGCAGGCTTGGAAAAATTTGTTTTAACTTTGCCCTAGGTAGATTGATTTTAAATTGAGCTGTGGGCAATTAGAGTAAGGAAAGTATAAAAGAATCTTTCAAGTTTGATGTGAAGCTCCTGACACCACAGGGAACCTCCTTATCAACTATTTTTTTTAATTTAGAAAAAAGGACTATTTGAAACCTCAGACTCTGAGACATCAGATGCATAGACTATGATCTATATCCCTGATATTCTTATCTATCTAGAATAAATCATATATTTTACTTGTTTTAAAGTACTTTATCTGCTGAATAGAATGCAAACTTTTAAAGGGTATTGACTATTTAATTTTTGCCTTTTTATCACTGGTATTTGAAATTTGCTTTACATACTGGGGGCCCTTAAATTCTGAATGGAAATTTATTGAAAATGATCCATAGGAACTAGCTCTGAGACCCTCTATTACTATACTAGTCAAGATATTATATAAAATGCCATTGATATAATTAAATTGCTAACTTTTCCTGGTCTGTAGTCTTCTACTCTCAAAATTTTTGCCTTGGATTTCACTTGCTAAATGTGTAATCCTAAACAATTCATTGAATATAAATGTGCTTCAGGCTACCTCATAGGAATCATCTACTAAGGCATAAAGATATTGTAATTTTATATTGTGGTTACTAACAAATCCATATGATGAGTATAAGAGATAATTTAAATTTGAGGTTGAAATTTATCATTAGGAGCAACTGCATGAACCACTTATAGAAGAATGGGAATGAAGAGAATTATAAAGTAGAGCAGAAAGAGATTAAAGGTCATCTTATCAAAGCCTCTAATTTTGCAGGCACAGGAAGAAGTTATTGTCCAGGTTCATTAAGTAGTAAAATAAGCATTTAGAAACAATGATTTCTGAGTCTATATATAGTGTTCTAATCCCTCTACCAGAAATGTCTCATGTAGTAGAACAGTTTACTTACAAGATTGTGACACTCTAAATCTGTTTTGTTAATTAATGGTAAAGGAACATCAGTATATTATAAAGTCAGAAGAAAAGCTGTAGTAAAAGGGGATATAGCATTTCTTCCAAAAGGATTTATTTATTTCTATTAAGTGATACAACAAGAAAATGAGAGTTGGGCTATTTGTATTTTGAACAAATGGTATTTTTTGTCCTGGTAAAATTAGAGAATATTGGAATGAGAAATAATACCTTAATGGTTGTTTAAATAATGTTTCTATCCCAAAATTCTTTCTTTCCCTGATTTTTGGTTGTTTTCCTTATTTAAGATAGCTCAAAGAAGGATAAGTCTGTGCTATTATTCCTTATAGCTTTTATTTGCTCTAACTAAAGTCATTAATCCCTAGCAGATTATTAAAAATAACACATCTAGAGTAACCCAAAGGTTATTAAACACTAGGTTTTTTTTTTCCTTTCATATGTGCAAAATGTTTCCCAATTCTTTACCCTTATTGCCCTGGACAAACATAATATGTTATTTTGGACCTGAATTTGTAAATCACAGTGTAAGATATCTGTCATAGTGCCATAGGTCAATGAGACTTGAAGAAATCTTAAGAGGAAAAACTATTGCAATTCTCCCATTTTATAGAAGAGGAAGTAAGATGAGATATAATGACTAAAACTTCAAAGATTCACTGTATATTATCAGTATATTATGTCCCTCAGTTATAAGGTACTGGGAGGGAGGGTCTACCATAATAACATGGCTACTCAAAAGCACTGCAGGAATGTCTTTAAATTTAATATGTTAACCTACCTTGTGTACCTGCAGTTTGATTATCAACCTACATTGATAGTCACAGGTTGACATTCCCAAGGTCTCATTTCCTTGCAATCAGGTTAACGTCCCGATCATTACACTTGGCCATCTGTTGTTTAGTTTTGGAAGCATTGGTTTATCATATTCATATTTATTAAAATTGAACTATGAATAATCTTGAGACCATTTCTTTCCCTCTAAATTATGCCTTGAAGTAGATCCTGGATGTTTACCATAAGTTGTTTTATGATTTTGTGTAAGTTTTCCTTTCGTTTCAAGTCTTTCTTTGTTCAACTGAGGAAGTTGTTTTTTAAATATGTATTTCTAAAATATACAGAGAACTGAACCAAATTTATAGAAAAAAAACAAGCCATTCCCCAATTGACAAATGGTCAAAGGATATACAAAGTCAATTTACATATAGGAAATCAAAGTGATCCATACTCATATGAAAAATTGCTCTAAATCATTATTGATTAGAGAAATGCAAATTAAAGCATCTCTGAGGGACCACCTCACAACTCTCAGACTGGACAATATGACCAGAAAGGACAATGATTAGTGTTGGAAGTGATGTGGGAAATCTGGGACAGTAATGCATTGTGGTTGGAGCTATGAACTAACCTAACCTTTCTTGAGAACAATTTGGAATTATGCCCAAAGGACAATAAAAGTTTGCATACCCCTTTATCCAGAAATAACACCAGTGGCTCTATAACATGAAGAGATCATGAAAAAGGGTAAAAACATCACTAGCACAAACATATTCATATCAGCCCTCTTTTTGGTGGCAAAAAATTAGAATTCTATGGAATATCCATCAATTGGGTAATGGCTGAACAAATTGTGGTTAGATGTACTTTATGGAACACTATTGTTCTATTATAAACCAGTAGGGATGGAATTTTAGAGAAGACTGGGAAGACTAGTATGACCTGATACTGATCAAGATGAGCAGAGCCAGAATAATGTTTTACACTGTAACAGAAACATAGGGATGACGATCAAACTTAATGGACTTGCTCATTCCATCAGTGCAATAATTTTAGGGACAATTTTAGGGTATCTGCGATGGAGAATACCACCTGTATCCAGAAAAAAACAGTGTAATTTAAATAAAAATCAATGACTATTTAAACAAAAAACCAAAGACTATTTAAACCAAAAAACAAAGACAATTTAAACAAAAAACAAAAGACCAAAGACCTTCAAAATTTTTTTTAAAAAAACTTGTCTTATAGGGGCAGCTCAGTGGCACAGTGGATAGAACACCAGCTCTGGAGTCAGGAGTACCTGAGGTCAAACCTGGCCTCACAATAATTACCTAGCTGGGTCATATTGGGCAAGCCACTTAACCCCATTGCCTTGCAAAAACTTAAAAAAAGTTGTCTTATGTATTACATAATTTTGCTATGTCTAATATTTTATTTTTTCCTCAAGGATATGATTTTTCTCTCAACACATTCAATTGTGAACAATATATAGCATGGAAACAATGTAAAGATTATCAGACCACCTTCTGTGGCAGGGGAGGAGGAGGGAATGGAGGGTGGGGGAAAATTGTAAAATTTCAAAACCTTACCAAAATATAATTCTCAAGAAAAATATAATGCAATGACTGATTATTTTATTTGTGTGTATACTTTTGTTTATGTAGTTCAAATCTCAAAGAAATTAGTAGTCTTTTGAATTAGTGTGGCCACATTAATTCATCCTCTAATTGCTTTATTTATGGTAATGAGTAAGAGTTCAATAAGAACATCAGTTAATTAAATTAGCCACTTCTAATTCTATTGTGTTGTTCATTCCTTCTTCCATATAAAGTGTGATAATATTTGCAAAGCATTTTTGCAAACCTTAAAGAGATATATAAATACTTTATAACTAATAACCAAGATGATGATATTATGATGTTTGCCTTTCATTCTAAAGGAAGACCATAACATCAGGGAGGTGATGCCATGACAAGTACACGAGTCAGATTTGAGTGAAGGGGTCCTCTACTAAGTCACCAGTCTCAGTCTCTCTTCCAGGGCCATCTGCAACCAATGGCCATATAATAATCAGGACAACTGGAAATGACCCTGGAAAAGAGACAATCAGGGTTATGTGGCTTGCCCAAAGTCACACAGCTAGTAAAAGGCAAGTGTCTAAGACTGGATTTGAATTCCCATTCTTGATGGACTCCAAAGTCAGTGCTCTACACTGTGTCACCTCGTGACACAAATGATAATTTGGAACTATGTTCAAAGAGCTATAAAACTGTATACACCCTTTATCCAACAATAATAAAAAAAAGCAAAAAAGGACTCTCTCCTTTTTGTGGTACCAAGGAAATTGCAATAGAAATGATATCCATCAATTAAAAATTGATTGTAGAAGTTGTGGTATATGAATATAATGAAATACTATTATTCTACAAGAAATTAGAGCAGGAAGTTTTCAGAAAAAAATCTAGAAAGACTTACATAGGCTGATGTTCAGTGAAATGAACAGAACCAGAAGCATTAACAGCATCACTGTGTGATGACAAAATATGACAGACTTAGTTCTTATGAGCAATATAGTTATCACAAACAAATCCAAAAGTGCTGTGATTGCAAAATGCCAACCACAATTAGAGAAAAAAAGTCTGAATGTAGACAAAATCATACAATTTTCATTTAAATATTTTTTTCTTTACATTTTACTCCTTTTTTTCCTGATTCTTTCACAACATGACTAATAAGGAACTATGATTAACATGATTCTCTCTCTCTCTCTCTCTCTCTCTCTCTCTTTCTCTCTGTGTATATATATATATATATATATATATATATATATATATATGTATATATATATAAACATGCATATATATAAACATATAGATAGATAGATAGATAAATAAAATATATATAATCTAAATCAGATTACTTGCTTTCCTGAAGAGTGGGAAAATAATGGAAGACTGGAATTCAATATATTCTAATTCTATTGTGTTGTTCATTCCCTCTTCCATATAAAGTGAGATAATTTTTGCAAAGTATTTTTGCAAACCTTAGAGAGATATATAAATGCTTTATAACTAATTTTGAAAACTGTCTTTACATGAAATCATAAAAAATTAAAATACTATTAGTAGCTGGTGAAATAGGAGAAAAAGCTAAAACTATAGTTTTCTATTGTATTAGTAGTCTATTATTAATAACTTTCTATTAATAACTATTAATAACTAACTATAATTACAATACTAATAGCTCATATTTATATAAAATTTAAGTGCTTTCAAAATACTTTACATATATTATCTAATTTGATCTTTTAAACAACCCTGAGAAATAGGAGCTATTTTTATTCTTACTTAACACATTAGGAATCTAAGTAAGAAAAGTTAAATGACTTTCTGAAAGTCACACAGCTAGTAGTCCTGGAACAGGATTTGAACTCTTCATGACTCCAAGTTCTAAATAATATTCCAGCAGTGCACTTCTATTCTTACTATTAATTTATATAAATCTCTGTGAAGCTATTTTGCCCCTAAAATCTTAAAGATCAAATGTTCCCAACACCTTTGTATAGTATGTGTTTATTTTTTCATTTTTTATATGTATTTACCATTTTCTGCACCCTATCACATAGTCTCCTCTGATGCTGAGAAATGTTTGTTTTTTAAAGTTTCCATTCAAAAGGAGTCACAAATATTTCAACTGTAAAATCTCCATCGGTTTTATTACTTTTCTTATCTTTGATTGATGATAATATGACTGTGTCCTCCTACTATTCATATTTAGAAAGATGAGACAGTTCTCTGTGGCCTAATGACCTGGTTATTCCTTACCACTTTTTTGCATATTTGTTATCTTCAACAGTTTTGACTTACCACATTAAAGGCAAGAAAGAATGTTAAAACTAAGCAACAAACACATAGAAAACAATTTTATTACAAGTCCTTTGTTTTTCCAGCTAGAAAAACAAACTTCTTCCTTAAGTCCAGTAGAAAGGACTGTTGCAATTTTTCAAATTAAATCAATAAAAATTTTCTCTGATGACTTCTACTATATTTTAAATCAGCAAGTCACATTCCCTTCTGTCAAATTGCCTCACATAAGTGGTTCCATAGATCAAAACCCTTCTTTCTGTGATAAACCCAAGTCTTATCATAGTTGCTTTGTGAGTCTGAGATCACTGAATGGACTTTAGTGCAGTACATACCTCATCATTCTGGAAATGAAATAATGTGGAGATTTCTGGAAGAATGTGAGCTATTTATTTTGATTTTACTTATTATAGGAGAAATTGCTGCAGCTCTTAGAAAAATCAATCATCATTAGTGTATAGAATATAAATTGTCTTGTTGGAGAAGAGAAACAAGTCCTTATCAAAAAAAAAGATGGTGTATGAATTAAAATAACAGACTGAATAGGTTTCAAAGATTGTGGGGGTTTAGATCTAATTTAATTATGGAAAAAATATTCCTTCTCAAATTGGGACTTCAACAAGCTGGAAATTTAAGCAAGGCACCATTTACTACTTCATGCCTGCTCATTTTCCATTCCTGAATCATACTCAGAAGCAGTGAAATTTGAAGGATTAGGGATGCCTGAAAGGTTGCATTAATCTCTGCCCATAAAAAAAAGTTTTATGAAGGGTTTTAGAAATATTTAAAGAACTCTGAGATGCCAAAAAGGCTTCTGAGATCTTTGTGGTGTCTTGGTTCTCCAAACCTATTTTCTGTATTTTTCTTGTACTCTCCCTTTGGCAGAATTATAACTAGGATAAACATATCAGGACATTGCCTGAAGGTGCAAAATTTATAAGACACCGAGAGCATTTTCATTTCTTCAGCAAGAAAAAAATAAGTTAAATTTAATACTTGGTTAACAGGAATAATTAGTTCAAATAGGAAGTTACTAGATGGCATAGGGATACTACTTTAAGCATCCAACATTTGAGCCATAAAAAAGCTGAAAACTGTGGCCTTGCACAAGTCTTTCAAGGTCTCTGTCTCTCTACCCTTATAAGATGTAATTTGTCCAAATTACACAAGGTGAAAAATTCCTGATTGCATCTTTACCCTTTTTGTTGACTGTCCTGTTGTGATGATATCCCAGGACAAGAATGGGCTATATGACCAATGAATACCCTTACCACCACATGTAATTAAAATTGATTTTAATAACTCTTTAACAATCAATTACTTTGAAAATATTTTAGATGTTCATAGATTAGAATTTCATATTGAATAGATCACTAGAATTGGAACTTAGGAAGTGTGGAGTTCACAATCTGCCTTGGATATTTCATAACTGTGTGATCCTAGGAAAATTATTTTATTTTTCTTCATGGACCTTAATTTTTTCATCTATAAAACTGGGAGAAGGGAGGTGGGATTGAACTTGATTTCTTCTGGAATGCATTTCATCTCTACATCTACTGTTTTATGAATTTTTTGAGCAAGAGTTTGAACAAGTGTTTAGGCAGTACATTTCCTTTCTTTAAAAAATTACTTAAATAATTTTTATTTTTGTACAAATTATTTTTTATACATTACTAAAATATTCTTGCTTAAGAGTAAATATAATATCCTCTCCCCTCCAAAAATATAGACCCTCATGAGAAATAAAGAAAAGGAAAGAGGGGAAAAGTGTGTTTCAGTCTGTGTTACAACACTACCAGCTGTATCTAGGGTGAATCACATTCTTTATGATAAGTCCCTCACAAAAGCTACTTCCATATTTTTCTACCATTGCTGTTGCTGATTGCAACTCCCTCCATTCATATTGCCCACTACCATATACTATATTTTCTCTCTCCTTTCACTCTGTCCCCTCTTCTAAAATGTGCTGTATGGTAGTTGAGTGGCACAGCAGATTGATCACTGGCCCTGGGGCCAAGAAACCCTGAGCCAACATACCACCCCTGAGAACCAGCAAACAGCAGGCCCCATGGTCCCAGACAGGCCACACAAACCCAGCCCCTTGCAAGAAATAAAAAAGAAAATTTGTTATATCTGATCACTCTCTCCCACAATGCACCCTCAACTCTATCAATTTCATCCCCCCTTCCCTGTGTCCCCCTTTTCTCCTTTTTACGCTAGATGTCTATAACCTATTGAGTATATATGTTGTTTCCTCTCCAAGCCACCTCTGATAAGAGTGAAAGTTTCCCCTCATTCCTCCTTCCCTCCTCCCTTCCATATCATTGTAATAGTTCATTGTAAAAAATAACTTTTATATGAACTATATTAGCCTATTCCACCTCTCTTTTCTCTTACTCACTGTACATTTCTCTTTTAGCCATTGACTTCATTTTTATAATATATCTTCAAATTCAGCTCACTCCTTTGCTTCATTTATAAAAGCTCCTTCTACCTGCTCTATTAAATATGAAGGTTCATATGAATATTATCAGTATCACTTTTCCATGCAGGAATATATGCAGTTCATCATCATTAAGTCCCTCATATTTTCCTCTTCTCCACTCTCTAAGCTTCACCTGAGTCCTGTATTTGAAGATCAAACTTTCTGTTCAGCTCTGGTTGTTTCAACATGAAAAACTGAAATTCCCCTGGTTCATTGAAAGTCCATCTTTTCCCCTGGAAGAGAATGATCACTTTTGTTGGGTAGCTGATTCTTGCTTCCATTCCAAGCTCTTTTGTCTTGCAGAATATTATATACCAAGCCTTATGAGCCATTAATGTAGTTGCTGCTAAGTCCTGTGTGATCCTGACTGCAGCTCCACATTATTTGAATTATCTCCTTCTGACTGCTTGTAATATTTTCTCTTTGACTTGGGAGTTTGGGAACTTGGCTATAATATTCTTGGGGGTTGGTTTATTTTGGATGTCTTTCCAGGAGAGATCTGTGGATTCTCTCAATTTCTATTTTGCCCTCTGATTCTTGGATATCTGGGCAATTATGCTGTAAGAATTCTTTAAAAATGAGGTCAAGGATATTTTCCTGATCATGACTTTCGGGTATCCCAATAATTTTTAAATTATATTTCCTGAATTTGTTTTCCAGATCAGTTTTTTTCAATGAGACATTTCATATTTTCTTCTAATTTTTCATTCTTTTGGTTTTGAAGTATTGCGTCTTGATTTCTCATAAAGTCATCAGCTTCCTTTAGCTCCATTCTACATCTGAAGGATTTGTTTTCCTCAGAGAACTTTCTTATCTCATTTTCTATCTGGCCAATTCTACTTTTTAAAACATTCTTCTCCTCAATAACTCTTTGAACTATTTTATCCATTTGAATTATGCTGGTTTTTAACATGGTATTTCCTTCATCACTTTTTTTGGATCTCCTTAAAGCTACTGAATTCCTTTTCATGTTTTCTCCTGCATCTCTCTCATTTCATTTTTCCAATTTTTCTTCTATCTCCCTTATTTGATTTTTAAAATCTGTTTTGAACTCTGTCATAGCTTGAGTCCAATTTCCATTTTTCTTGGAGACTTTAGATGAAGGAGCTTGCACTTCCTCATCATCAGACTGAGTATTTTTATCCTTGTTGGGATCAAGGACAATGTATTTTTCAATGGTGTTCCTCTTTTTTCTCTATTTACTCATTTCTCCAGCCTGTGCCTGGTTTGGGGCTGCTTTCCGAGATTTTGAGTATTATTGGGACATCCCGCCCCCCACAAGGATCTCAGTGTGTGAAGCTCTGACTTCTCTCCTGGTCTGTGAATGACTTCAAGTGCATCCCTCTGCCATGGGATTGAAGTAGGGGGGCCCTGTTCTATGTGGGTTCTAGATTGCAATCAGGATCTGAATGTAGTGAGAGACCCAGGGTCCTGTTCCAGGTACAGAGGACAGATCTCTGAAGTCTCTCTCCACTCCCCTACCTTCAATGGGCTGAGCACTCAAGGCTCAGTTGCCTGGGGGCTCCATGACTACTTCAGTTTCCAGGATCTGGGAGTACATTTCCTTTTGAAAGAATCTTAGCATCTACCTTCTCAAAAGATAATGGAAAAAGTCTTCTGTGATAAATAGAACTATTATAGTTATCTCCAATTGCCAGCTGAGGAAACTGAGGTTTGAATTAGTGAAATAATTATTAAAAACTATTTGGCAAGAAACAAAACATTCTAATAGGAAACCTATACACATCAGTGAAAAGATCACTAGATTGGGAATTTTTGGGGGGGGGGGCTTCTGCTACTACATGACTTTATTCAACATACCTTACCACACAATTATTGGGTTTCTTCATTTGTACAATGAGAATGTTGGTTTAGATCACCTCTGAGGTTCATAAGAAATCTTAAATCCTGAGATTCTTTGGATTTCTCATTATATGTATCAATATATATTGATACATATATGTATTGATATATATGTTAATGAATAGTCAAAAATCAAACATAAAAAGGAAAAGTTGGAGAAAGTGTTGACTTCCAATGTCATTTCCATTTGTAATTTATTTGATTAGAGAAACCAAAGGTTATATGACACATTAAACTATATTACCAACAAATTGAGTAATCAACCCCAGAGAAAATCAGTCCTGTTCCATCATAAGCAGTTTTGATAATAGAACCAATCCCCAAATTCATTATAAAACAACTGGGAGAGTGTTATAGCTATGACTTAAACAATGCAAATTTATATTTGAAAATGAAAAAGACACAGAATCATGTAATCCAAAAACTAGAATTTCATAGATCAGGAAATAAAAATCCATAAAGGTTTGCCACTTGTTTATAATCCCATTTTCCCTAAGCCACATTTATATTCAACTCAAGTCCCTTTCCAAGTTACCCTGTTGCTTTGATGTAGTATGACCTTTTAAAGCTGAACCTATTTGCAGGGGTATTTAGATTTTGTTTACTACCACATTTTCAAGAGTGAGAATTTAAAATATGTAAATCATCATCCCTCTACATTAATTAAGAACTTGTTATACATCAGGTACTGCTCAATATGCCTATAAAGAAATATGAAGCTGTGGGCATGCCCTTGCATGTTGAACAACCATTAGCATTGTGGAAGGGGGAGTTAGAATTGATGCACCAAAAGGCCTCCCTGGTTACCCTTGGGCTATTTGTCTAACTAAGTTGAAGCAGAGATAACTAGTGAGGCACATTCTTTTTTTTTCCCAAAGCACTATGGTTAAGTGGCTTGCCCAAGGCCACACAGCTAGGTAATTATTAAGTGTTTGAGGCTGGATATGAACTCTGGGACTCCTGACTCCAGGGCCGGTACTCTATCCACTGCGCCATCTTGCTGCCGTGGGGTATATTCTTATTGGGAGACTCTATAACCAGTTCTGAGTCATGACAAATCTGCCTAAGTATAAACCTATATTTTAACCTTCTTTGTAAATTTCAGACAGACAATGCTTCAAGTGAAAAGCCATATGACCCATTTCTATGGAAAATAAGTGGTTTATACTGAAAAGTTATAATAGTCTTTAAAAAAAAGCTTGGAGATTTATATTTTCCCAATTAATTAACATACATTAAATACTAGAAAATAATTTGCAAATGACCTTTTCTGGATTGTGAAATGGTTCAAATACTTACCCTTTAGCAATTAATTATCACAACTGGTACTGATTGTAATGTCCTAGTAAGGTTTGATGAGACAGCATCATAGAAAATCCAGGAAGATGAAAAAAGGAATTAAATCTTTTCTTCTTGGGAGACCAGCATGACCTTTGGCACTGCCAAAATTAGAATAAATATCTTGAAAAGTGACCTTCACTTTCTCCACAATGACTTCTTCAATGAAGACCAGAAGATAAGGACCTGACCATTTTCCTGTCTTCTGTAATCTTGCACCCTTCACTTCTTCAATGGACTAAGATATATTTTATTTTCCTTTTCCAAAGGTCACTTTACACTTTCTGGCAAATATCTAGACTTTCCATTCTTAAATGAAATGAAATATCTCTTAATTCCCCCAAACTTGACTTGATAAATTTTGATTGTTGAATTGGAGCCCTGAAAACTGCGTTCTACATTGTTTCTTATCATTTATACAATAAGCATTTATTAAGAATTTAACTATGTCTCAGGCATTAGGCTCTATCCTCAATGAGCTCATTTTATGCAATTCCCTTTGCCATATTAAACCTCTTTCATCTGTCTTCTCTATTATTCTGTTCTTTCCCATTCTGTATCCTCCGCATTAATGTTACTTTCCAAAGTCATAATGACTTTCCTTCTTCTAGGTCAAACAATATCTTTTCCAAAAGTTTGATCTTATATGGAGGCAGCTAGGTGCTACAGTTTGGGGTCTAAGGAAAATAAAGCATGTGTTCAAATCAGGTCCTAACCACTTTCTAGTTGTGTCACACTAGTCAAGTCACTGTAGATCTTTCTTTCTCAGTTCAACTGTAAAGTAAGAATCTAACTCCCAGGGTTTCTGGGAACTTCAATTAAGAAAATGTTTTTCTGGAGAGCAATATGGAACTATGCCTAAAGAGCAATAAAACTGTTTATACCCTTTGACCTAGCAATTCCAATTTTATGCCTATATACAGAAGAAATTATTTTAAAAAAGGAAAAGTCTAACATATTCCAAAATATTCATTGCAGCTCTTTTTGTAGTGGTAGAAATCTAGGGCATGTCCATCAATTTGAGTACGACTAAACAAGTTATGGTACATGAATACTATGGAATACTATTGTTCTATAAGAATCTGAAAATGGTCAGACTCTAGAGAAGAATGAAATGTATGCTGAATGGATGCCGATGCTGAGCAAAGGGAGCAGAATGAAGAGAACAGTTTACACATTAACAAGAATATTGTGAGATGAACAACCTTGATAGAAGCAGCTCCTCTCAGTTTAGAAAGCTAGGCCAAATGTATTAGACCAGCTATGGACTATATTATCCCAATCCTGAGGAAGAAAAACAAAACCAAAAGAAAGTATACATACACACACACACATGCGCACACACACACACACACACACACACACACACACACAACACACAGAAACCCCTTCAGAAACTGATGAAAACTTAAAAGAATTATTTCATATATCTCTTTTCCTTGATCCTAATTCCTCATACTGAAAACAACTAATTTGGAAACATGTTTATCAAAATATGTATGTACAATGCTTATATGACTGTTCAGCACTAAGAGGAGGGAGTTTGGAAGGGAGGGTGGAAAGAAATTTTGTAACTTAAATACATACATGTACATATAACAAAGTGGCTAATAAATATGTGTCTCCTTATTTATTCATCTTTGTACCATTTAACATGTGATCATTTTTGAAACTACCTATTTTCTAGTCTTTAAAAATAGTTTTATGTAGATCTTCACCTTCTTTACCTTCCTTGTTTCATTTCTTCCTCTCATTCTTTCTTTATTCCATTCATTCTTCCCCTAACTTCAGTCATTCTCTTAGACTTATCTTTCCTCTTTCTTCCTCCTTTTGACTTATGACTTCCAATATATTCATTTACTTCTACATTCACAGTTTTTCTTATCTTTACCTTCTCAAGTTCTACCACTACTCTTTTGATTGCAATTCTTATTTCTCACAACCTTTGAACTTGGAGTTCTAACTCTGAAATTATAATGTGCATAACATATAGTCACCTCAAATTCAACACATCCAAGTGAAATTTCTCTTCCCCTCTATCCTTTCAACTTCCATTATTTTCCCCACATTTCTTACTCTCAAGTTGTTTTAAACCTTGTTCATTGCTCATATTCAAATGTATAAGAAATTATATTGATTTTTGCTTTGGAATGTTTTTGGATTTACAACTGCCTCAACATTGCAATGATCCCTATTCTGCTCCAGGTCTTTAACCAATATACCTAGATTACATGTTAAGATAAGATTCCAGGATTTCTGAAAATAGCCCCACTCTATTTCCAGCAGACTACTACCAATTTTTTTACTATTATTGTTGACTCCTTAAGCATAATCTAAGCTTTTGTACTTTTAAAATTTATCTTTTTTGTAAGATATAATGGCAGTCTGATACTTGCAAACACAAAGTGTGCTTTAATCCAGATTGTCATGACCTTGGATCTGTCTTGATCACAATGCCTTTTTTTCAGGTTGTTTTGTAAGGCACTGGGGTTTAGTGGCTTGCCCAAGGCCACACAGCTAGGTAATTATTAAGTGTCTGAGGCCAGATTTGAACTCAGGTACTCCCAGGGTTGGTGCTCTAACCACTAAAACCACCCAGCCGTCCCCACAATGACTTTAAAATTTTCTTGATAATTGCTTCCTGAAATGAGATGTGAATTTGCTTATAGTTGAAGCTTCAATTAAATGTAGAGGAGTGATCTATGTTCACTAAATATGGTTGACTTAGAAATATGTTTTCTTCCATGTGGTAGAAGAAAATATTGCCTATGATTTTATGGAAAAATTGAGGGTCAAACAAAAAGTATATTTTGAGTTAACTGGATGGAAGAATTCAATAAAATAATGATGTTTTTTTTTCCTCCATGGTTTAGTCCATTTACTAAACTATGTGGTTATTTTAGCATCTTTTGACATGAACAGTGACTTTGCTTAAGGGATCAATTCTATGTACTTTCCTACCTGCCTGTCAGATAGACATTCTGTTGCAATCTTTGATTTTAGTTGACTTCTTGCACTCTTGTTCTCCTGTCTTTAATTTCTCTTCCTTTGAATTACTCTGAAGTCTGAATTCTTTTATGTTTAACCCCAATTCATTTTCATGACCTTATTATAGAAAATCAAAGTCCTCCTCAATTCTTGACAACTTCTGGTGCCTCTTTTTCATAAATTAAATCCTTTAGTCCTTCTATATGCATAATTGATACTGATATCAATTGGAGTTACATGAGTGGGGAAAGGTAACTTTTAAATTCCATTTGGTCTCTCTATGCAGTTTTGCTGGGATATTATTTGTTCACAATATAGATTTTAACAAACATTAAGGAGGCAACATTTTACTTTCAATGCAGAGTACCTGTTCTGATCCTCATACTCATGAACAAGTGTTTTTGAAAAGAAAGCTAAAAAAGTCTAATTGATACTTAGAAATTAATTGAACTCCTTTAGAATTTCATCTACAATGATTTCTTAAACAAATTTCATATGCTAATTAGTAATAAAACTATATTCATAAATCTGTCTTAAATGCTATCCTTCACTATTCCAAGTGACTAAAAGTTTCACTGCGCCATTGAGGTAGTGCAGTGACCTGAAGTGCAGAAGACTCATCTTTCTGAGCTTAAAAGTGGCCTCAGAAACTTAGTGTCTGACCCTAGGCAAATCACTTAAGCCTATTTACCTCAGTTCCTCATTTTAAAAATGAACTAGAGAAGAAAATGAGGAAGGAAAATCACTCTAATATCTTCACCAAGAAAATCCTGAATGGGGTTTCACAACTAAACAGAAACAGTTTTAGTAAAAGTTTTAGTAAAAGTTTTAGTAAAAGACATTCATAATGTCATTATTTAAGAGCAATAGATTCTAAAAATAATTTTTATCAGATACTATCTTTGCCCTGAAGGCACTGTAGATGTATTATTCAACTTGTTACCTAATTGACTATATTCCTATTGTTTTCTGTGATCTAGTGAATTTCTTTTAAAAGTCATTATTTTTGAAATCCAAATGAGCTTTATCCTTTAGAGAAATAATACCCTCCACCCCCAGAGATTTGTATGCTTGCAAATATGTGTATATGTGTGTGTGTGTGTGTATGTGTGTGTATACCCTAGACTATTTCAATTATTATCAAGCATCAGCCATAAAAAGTCTTTACTAGTGCATAGTGACATCTCTGAAATTTAGAATCTTAGAGAGTTCCATAGGTCCAATGTTTGGGCTTGCTTGAATTTTACTGATTCTGGGGACATTACTTCACTGTATAACGTTGCTTCAGATATGGAGACATATTACCATATCATCTGCACACAAATACACATACCTCTCTCTCGCACTCTCTCTCCATATATATATATATATATATATATATATATATATATATATATATATATATGTATGTATGTATATGTATATATATATATAGATAGATATAGATATAGAGATAGAGATATAGATATACCATTAGTATCTAAATGCTATCTAAAATAAAAACAAATAAGTTCTTCATACTCAAAAGGTAGGATAAAATAAAATAGAACACATAAAATATTTATCTGGGGTTGGAAAATGAGTGAGTTTTTTTTCTTTTTAAAGAGATATGATGGAGTGCAGAAAAAAAAGGGTATGTAACCTTTTAGAGAAAATTGCTTCCTTAAGATTCCTAGAAGACTGACAGGTCTATACTTTTAAATACAAAATTATGAAAATTGTCTCTATTTCTGAGACAGCCTAAAATTAAATAGGCTTTGAAACCCCCCTCAAATATGAAAAAAATAAAAACCCTTTCATGAGAAAGGTTTTATCATTATGTAAAATATAACACAGTGATTATATGGCATTCTCTCCTTATAAGCATATGATTTTTTTCACCTTGATTCTGAAATCACTATGCCAAAGTCATTTGAAAATATTGAAAAGAAAATAATGGGCACTTTGAATTTTCACTTCAATGAGGACAAGGTAATTTTCATGGAATGTTGGTCTTTTCTGTAAGAAGTTTGAAGATGGACAGCACCTTTATTTCCCTATTAGGAGCTGTGGAGCTTGGCAGGAACTACACTAGCTGATCTTTTGAGTGGCTGAAGTTGCTTTGATGATTTACTATTATCTTGTGGTGATGATCTGATCTCAGGCCCCCTATTGAGAGTCCCGGAGCAGAGGTGTGAGAAGTTAAAGAAATTGACAACAGATGAATAAAAATCATTTCATATAGCTTTCATGGAATCTGTCAGAAGATAATGTACTATGTTGAGTTTATAATGCAGAAGTATAAATCATGACTCCCTTTATTAAAGTATTTTCAATCTAGCTGAAGAGACAAATCTAAAACAAACATAGCAGAACAATAGACAAAACACAATAGAACTAAATACTAAATTGGTGTGTATAGACAATGAAATGGAGTTCTTAGAAGAAGGATATGTTAGAGTTGGAGTGATCAGATAGGCTTTTTGAAGGTGTGGGATTCTAAATTTTACTTTGAGGTATATCCTCAAGAGTTGTAAGTTACTAAAACATTGAATGCATTTGCCGTCTCTTTTCTACTGTTAGCATTTGATAGGGAAAGTATAATTTTAAAAAGTATTTATTAAATTACTACTATGTGTCAGGGACAATGCTAGTCCTTGCCATCAAGAATTTTACTTGTACTAATAAGAGATAATGACTATAATTCAACACTTTGACATGTTTATGGATCAGGGACCATCCTCAATGATACTGATGATATCCCATTCATTTCCCTTCTTAAATCCTACACATCAATTGCACCCAACATGCTGAGTTGCTTCTTATAGTTCTTCTGACTTATCATAGATAGTGTATGATTACACAGGTTCTGATTGAATCTCATAGGTCATCCATCTTTTACCCTTCATTTTTTCTAAGTAGCTAACACATTTTTTTTTCTGGCCATATATTATTCTGTTGACATCACTTACACTAGTGTTCTCAAGTTCAAATAGATTTCTATGGAGCATATTGTCTTAGAAAATCAAAAGTTAACTTTATTTTGCTGTACTATATCTTTATTCATTTTGTTGAACATTTTCCAATTTCATTTTTCTGTGGTTTAGCATCAATAAAATGAAGAGCTGCTTTATGCTGTTTCTTATGTTCAATTCATCATATTGCAATATCCTGCAGATTTTTCATGCCCACTATATGACTCTTTATTATCCTTTCAATGACTCTTACTAATTTTTTAATGAATTTTGTATTCCCTGACTCTAAGACATACAACATCATGGCTAGTATTACTGTCAAACACAAAACAAACAAATAAACAAAATCATGAAATATTTCCAAATCATTGAGTGATGACTTCAAAGAAAGAAAGAAATGAAAAGGATAAAGTGCTCTAGGAAAGTTTGAGAATAGGGAGAATATTAGGGGAAAAAGGAAAGTGTATAGCTAAAATGCTGTGTTCCATGCAGAGAGAGGAGATGGTGATGAAAGAGTTTCAAGAATTAAGTGAATGATATGAAAGGAAAGGTAGAGTTTATTTTACTAAGTTACACAAAGAGCTATTAGAGTCCCTAATGTCAATATTTAAATAATTAAATTTTGTTTGACTTGGTGGAAGAAAGGTGAATATCTATCAATTGATCAATGTGTTTTCAAATATCTGCTTTGCCAAGCCTGTATGAACCAATGTTTAGTGTACTGATTCTACTTCTCATTTTACAACTTAAAAAGTTATATGGACAATTATTTCTCTGATAGATATTAAAGAAAAAAATTGCAAGAAAAAAGGTAGAAGTCAAGAGGTATAAAAAATGGAGAGGTAAAAGAAATGGAGCTAGGGAAACAGCAGACCCAGTTCCATGTACCTCTCTTTCTTGCTTAAAAAGTAACCTTAGGGGTGGCTAGGTGGCGCAGTGGATAAAGCACTGGCCCTGTAGTCAGGAGTACCTGGGTTCAAATTCAGTCTCAGACACTTAATAATTACCTAACTGTGTGGCCTTGGGCAAGCCACTTAACCCCATTTGCCTTGCAAAATCCTAAAAAACTGTAACCTTGGCAAAATGACCCAGACAAGATGGAGATCCTGGAAGTACAATTCCACTAGATTTATTGGAATTCATCTAGACCATATCATTACTCTAACTCTTGTCCAAGTATCCCCAGAAAATATACTGATAAGTTCCAATCAAGACATTGATAATATATCTTTACTTCTCTTAATATATAACTAGCAAAAGAGTACTTGTTTCCTTTAAGATAATAAAAGGGTAGGTCCTATTGATTTTCCTGATCCCTCTAAGTGTTAGTGCCTCCTTTCATCTAAGAAAGGGTTTTGCAAAATAATTGTTTTAGATTTATTTATATGCATAATGCTTTTTCAAATTGGAGGATGCAAACTCTCTCAGGGCAGGGAGTGTTTCCTGGTTGTCTTTATATCTTTAGTGAGTAACAGTTACAAATTAAATGGTTTCTGATTTATTAATTGACTACTGATACAAAATCCCTTGCTTCTGACACAGACTGATCAGTCTTCTATTATTATCACAATCTGATGAGCTAAATTTTATGAATTCTATTGCATAATTCTTGATCTGTCCTCATTAATAGAGATTAGGTCCAGAGAATTAGAGGTAATAAATTTGCAAGATACTACAATTGCTTTGCATATCTTTATTGTTCTTTGGGGGAATCAGGCAAATTTAATTCTTCAAAGACTGTATATATATATATATATATGTGTATTAAACATATATATATATATATATATATAGGTGTATGAGTGTAGTGTTTTATTTTCACACATTTATATATAAACACAAATATATACTTATGTATATATAAGTATACACATGACTGTATGTATAAGTACTAGAACTAATTTTTGAAACAATAATCTATGAATTTATTTTTGTTTTCACCAAACCAATTCTTTGTCAGTTTAAGAACTTCACATTTTTTCTCCCTCCTTCCTTTACCTCACCCCTTTCCTTGATAGAACATTTTAATTATGTTGTGAAAGAACAATCAGAACAAAATGTAAGAAAAACCTTGAAAGGGGAAAAATATAAAATATAAAATAACATTGCCATAAAAAGTCCTTTAGCATTGCCTTTGATCATTGTATGCTGAGAAGAACAAATCTATCATAGTTTATCATTACACAATGTGGCTACAAATATAAGCAATATTCTCCTGGTTCTGCTCAGTTCATTCAGTCTCAGTTTATACAAGTCTATCCAGATTTTTTCTGAAGACCAGTTGCTAATGTTTTCTTATAGAACAATAATACTCCAATGCATTGATATCAATCAATTTATTCAGTCATTTTCTAATTGACGAACATTTCCCCAATTTCTGATTCTTTCTCATGGAGTATTGGGTATGTTCAAGAAAGACTGAGGAATGCTGAATCCTTTCAGGGGTGCTTTATACCTTTGATGTACATCTGAGCCACCTAACTCCTACCTGTGTCTCCATGAAGCTGGAGCATGCACAATGGCCACAACATAGTAAACTATTTCTGCAGACTAAACCAAATTGAGGGTAACTAAAGGAGTCTCACACTCATTAGTGAGTTGGGGATGTGTGTGTCTACCCCAAGTATATGAAATCTTCCCTTGGTGAAATGGGTGGATGAGAACATTTCATCCCAGTATCCATGAAGGCAGCTGAATCAGGTGATGTGGAATACTAAGTGCTTGGTGAGAGATCAAAGACACCAAGGTCATCCACTTCATCTAGAACCATCACCAGTTTCCTTGAATCTGTCTGGATCATGGAGATCATGATAACTGGATCATGAAGACTTGGGAGGAGAGTGTGAGAGTAACAACAACAATCCTGCCTTACTAAAATCCAATTATGCATAAATCAAAAAGAATGTTATACAAACCACTTTAGTATCACTATCATTATCTTAAAGTTCTGCGGTGATAGGCAAGTGATGAAGTAGCAGGTATGGATTCACTTGGAGCTATAGTAACAACCATGAACATAGATGGCCCAGGCAAATAGGATTCTTTCCCCACTGAAAACAGTAGTAGGATTTGACAACTCCCTGGGTGTCTGAGCAACCTTTTAAAGAATCACACTGCTGGCCTTCTGATATGAGGAAGAGACTAGAAGAGACTTCCTATAAATGTCTGCTTATATAACACTGACTTAAATATTGCAGCAGCCCCCCTCTACAAAAAATTTTTCAAAGAAGATTACACTCACTATTGGAGCATGAAAGATACATACACTCATAGACAACACAACATCCAATAGAACTGAATGATGAACAGCTCTTGTTGCAAGAGAATTCTACAGATATATCCAAATAATAGCCCTAAGTGAAACAAGACTGAACAATGAAGACTAGCTTACTGAAGTTGGAACTGGATATACATTTTTCTGGAATGACTGCAGTGAAGGGAGAACCATGAACCTAGGATAGGTTTTGCAATCAAAACATCTAGTCAACAGACTTTAAAGCCTACCAAAAAGAGATTGACACTTGTAGGAAAACACCACCCCGTCATCATCATCAGTGACTATGCTCTCACCACGATGAACTCTGATAAAATCAAAGAAAAAATTTCTGAAGACCCAGAGACTTTAGCATCAATGTGCCAAAAAGGACAACTTTTTAATTTTAGGTAATTTTAATACTAGATTACTCTAAGCCTTCTCAACATGGCAGACAGCCCTTGGGAGGAATGGAGTTGGACAGTAATGGAACAACAGTAATGGTCTTTTGCTACAGAAAACTTGTGCATCTCATGACCTACTCATAAAAATGAACAATCTTTCATTTACTGAAACACAATAAAATTTCCTGGGTGCTCCCTCACAGTAGACATTGGTATCTAATAGACTATATGATTGCAAGGAGAAGAGACAGAAAGAATGTAAGAGTGACAAAGGCATTGATGAATGGTGAAGAGTGCTGGACTATTCACAGACACATCCTCTCCAAGCTAAATATTCATAATGAGCTGAAGCAGTGACCCAAAGCAAAATGATTACAAAAAAAAAATTATTGTCAAGAGATTCGACTGTTTCTCTGAGTGGTAGCAGTTTGTTGTTAATTGGAGGGAAAGTTGAGCCAACATACTGTTGTCAACAGTAAATAAACAGGTACCTTTCAGCGATTTGGTGTGCAGCACTGCATTTGTTCATCTGGGTCAGAACATTGGCAACCATCAAAACTGGTTTGATGATGTTTATCCTTCATTCTTATGGAAGTCCATGACATCAGGGAAGTGATGCCATGACAAACACATGAACTGGATAGGAGTGAGAGGAAACTGTGCTAAGTAAGCAGTCTCACTTTCTTCTCCAGAGCCATCTGGGTCCAGTGCCCAGACATGAATCAGGAAGACTGGAGATGACTCTGGATGTGAGACAATCAGGGTTAAATGACTTGCCTAAAGCCACACAGCAAATCAGTGCCAAATGTCTGAGGTTGGATTTGATTTCCTATCCTCCTGACTTCAGGGCCAGTGCTCCACCCAGTGCATCATCTAGCTGCCCCTTGGTTTGATAACAAGGATAGGTCAATACAGAAGCTCCTAAATGAAAGACAAGAATTGTAAACAGGGTTTACAGTTAGATGGTTCATCCATTTCTTAGAAGACAGGATTCTTGGCCCAGTAAGAGATGAAATTCAGTTTTAAAGCCCAGAGTAATAATTCAAAGTGCTTTTATCATGCATCACATATGGTATATCTCACTCAGTATTGCTGGAGACACATAGATTAACAAAAGGGACATGATCCTAGAGATATTGATTGAATACTTCCATAGTCTCCTTAATAGACCTTCATCAATAAATGCAGAAACCATTGACTGTTTACCTCAAATTGAAATCAAAATGTCCCAAGCTGAAGTTCCAATTGAAGAAGAGGTTTTTAATTCCATTAGGCTGGTACAGTTCCAGCTGAAATTTACAGGTAGGTGATCATCAAAAAGTTACTTAAATTCTTTCAGGTTATAAAGGAATGAAGAATTCATGGATGCCACCACTGTAAATCTATACAGAGATAAAGGGGATTTATTGTCCGGTGACAATAACAAAGGGATTTATTTTTTTAGTTACTACTGATAATATTCTTGCCAAAGTCCTTCTCAGTAGGCCAATTCTTTACCTAGAAGATGGTCATCTCCGTGAAAGTCAGTGTGACTTTAGAACTTATTGAAGAACAGTAAATATGCTATTTGCCGACTGACAATTCCAGGAAAAAAAATGTTAGGAACAGAATAGAATTATGTATACAATGTTTGTAGATCTGACCAAGGCTTTTGATACTGTCAGTCAGGAGGTCTTATTGAAAATTAGGTCAAAATTTGGTTGCCTAGAGAAATTTATCATTATTTGACATCAATTTCATGATGGTATACTTGCTCATATTCTGAATAGTGGAAATTGTTCTCATGATTTCCCAGTCACCAATGGAGTGAAACAAGGTCATGTCTCTATTCCCATGCTTTTGAGAATGATGTTTTCAGTCAAGTTTTCAAATTCCTTCGCTGAGGCTGAATATCATATCAAGGTCAGCTTCTATACCGATGGTAAATTCTTCAATTTGACAAGGCTACAAGCCAATACAAAAGTATAGGAATGTTCATCCATGATCTTCTGTTTGCAGACGATTGTGTACTCAGTGCAGACTCTGAAGTTGAGATGCAATAAAGTATGGATTGATTCTCTGCTGTGTCTGTTAAATTTGGCCTAATAATGAACACCAAGATAGCACAGATGCTCCATCAACCAACAGCACTCCATCTATATTTGGAATCATCAATTACAACAAATGGAGAAGTTTTAAATACTGTGGAAAAATTTACTTACCTTGTCAGTTTACTTTCAAGGGAGGTACACATTGATAATGAAGTTGACCCAGGCATTGCCAGAGCTAACTCTCTATTTGGGAGCCTTTGAAAGAAAAGTGTAGGAGAAAGGAAGTACCAGATGAACTACCAAACTGAATGTCTACAGAGCTGTTGTGCTGAACTCATTGCTATATGCCTGTGAAATTTGGACAGTCTAACAGTGTCATCCCAGGAAACTGAATTGCTTCCTTTTAAATTGTCTTAGGAAGATTCTGAAGATCACCAGACATCAAGGTAACTTTCTTGAGCTAAACTGTCAAACATTCAAATATTACTACCGAGACTGCAATTAGGATGGGATGACTACATTGTTAGAATAAGTATGCCAAAAAGATTTTTTTTGAAGAAATCACTCCATAAGTTCCTAGTTCTCAGAAGAAGTGATACCAAGACACCCTGAAGGGCTTTTTGAAGACCTTTAGAAGTGGCATGGGAGATACTGGACCTGAACCGCCCATTATGGTGTGCCCTCATCATAGTGTTGTGCTCTATATGTAATGAAAGCAGATTTGAATAAGCTCAAAGAAACATGAAATATGAAACTTTAAAGTAGATTTTCCTTGTTTAAAAGTATTATTTTTGCCTGACCTTTGATAAAAATATTACAATATTCTATTGCTTTGATTAGCTGCAGTCAAACTCACTGTAATTTGCCTCAAACATGTGATGTTATTTTTGGTCTTTTTTTTTTTGATAAGTAAGGGCACAAACATACCAACCAATTAATCAAACATTCAACCAACCAACCTATCAACCAAATATTTGCCACTAGAAAAGGGATTGTTAGAAATATTTTTCAACATGTGGGGTTTTTACCTTTCTTATGATTGCTTTTGAATTTCAAATTCTCTCCCTTTTTCTTTCACCAGATCTAATAGTGGTATTGCTAGATCAAAAACTTAACTGTGTGGCCTTGAGTAAGTCACTTAACCCCATTTGCCTTGCAAAAAACCTAAAAAAATTACACAATTTTATTATTTTTTGGTCATAGTTTCAAGTTGCTCTCTAAAATGTTTGGATCAGTTCTTAACTCCAACAACAGTATATTAGTGTCCCATTTTTCCCACATCCTCTAAAATATTGATTATTTTACATTTTTTGTCAAATTTCAGTCTCATAGGTTTGGGGTCATAAGTCAGAGTTATTTCAATTTGTTTTAATTTAATTAATAAGTCAGAGTTGTATTTAATTTAATAACAATATGAAATTAATTTCCATTGCTCTAATAAAAAATGATTTAGGGCATTTTTTTGATATAAATATAAATAGCTTTAATTTCTTCATGTGAGAAGTGTCAGTTCATATCCTTGAACCATTTATCAATTGGGACTCTTATATCAATTTTATTCTTATAATTTCACCCAGTTCTCTATATATTTTAGAAATGAATACTTATCAGAAGTGTTAGCTGTAAAAATTGTTGACCAGCTTACTACTTTCTCTTAATGTTGTTTGCACTGCTTTTTTGTCTATAAAACCTTTGAAATTTAATGTAATAAAATATCTATTTTGTATTTAATAATGTTCTTTATCACTTGTATCATCCTAAACTCCTCCCTTTTCCATGGATCTGACAGATAAACTATTCCTTGTCTCTGAATTGACTTATTGCATCATCTTTTATGTCTAAATCCTATATCCATTTTGACTTTATCTTAGTATAAGGTATGAAATGTTGGTCTATGCCTAGTTTCTACCATACTAATTTCCAGTTTTCCCCACAGTTTTTGATGGCACAGTGGATAGAGTACTGGCCCTAGGGTTAGGAGCACCTGAGTTCAAATCAAGCCTCAGACACTTAGTAATTACATAGCTGTGTGGCCTTGGGTAAGCCACTTAACCCCATTGCTTTGCAAAAAAAAAAAAAAAAAAACTATAAAAAGAATAAGTTATTCTATCAGTATCTTGAGTCTCTGGGCTTATCAAAGTAGATTACTATAATCATGTACTACATTTTCCTTTTTTACTAATCTGCATCGATTATCTACCACTCCATTTCTTAGCTATCAGATACTAGCCAGCAAATGGAATAAAGTTATCCTCCAAAGGGTAACCAGTATCTATCTAAAATTAGCATCAAGAATTTTAAGTAATGGGGATGATCTAGAAACATTTCCAATAAATCAGGGATGAAACAAGGAAGCCAGTTATCATGAGCATTAATATTACATTAGATATGCTATAATTTGTCCTGGGAAGTTAAAGAAATTGAAATAATTAGAATAGGAATTGAGGAAATAAAACTTACTCTTTGCAGATGATATGATGTTATACTTAGGAATCCTAAAAACCTCTTGAGCCAATTAGCAATCTTAGTTGGATATAAAATAAACTCACATAAATCATTAGTGTTTCTATATTTTCCAACAAATTACAGTAGCAAGAGATAGTAAGAAATTCTATTTAATATAACTGTAACCAACATGAACAACTTGAGTCTTTCAGTCAAGAAAAACTCATAAACTGTATGAAAACAATTATAAACAATTTTCCTACAAATAAAATAAGATCTGAATAATTGGATAAATGTCAATTGTCCATGGATAGGCTGAGCTGATATAATGAAAATGACTAGTCTATTTAAATCAAAGTGAGTGATAGCAATCAAACTCCTAAATTCATCAGGAGCATGAATATCAAGGGATTAAGAATATCAAGAGACATAATGAAAAACGCATTCAAAGTAAGGTAGACTGTCCTTACCAGATATAAAATTGTATTAAATCCAGTGGTCATCAAAACTGTTTGATATTGGCAAAGAAATAGAGTGATGAATCAATGGAACAGATTTATTCCATGGACTTTGTTCAAACCCACAGTTCGTTATCTGGATACAGATGGTATTCTCTATTGCAGATAGCCCCAAATTGCCCCTGATTGTTTCACTGATGAACTGAGTGAGTCCATCAAGGTTGATCATAACCCTCATGTTGCGGTTAGGATATACAGTGTTTTTCTGGTTCTGCTTATCTCAATCAGCATCAGTTCATGCAAATCCATGCAGGTTTCCCTGAATTCCCATCCCTCCTGGTTTCTAATAGAACAATAGTGTTCCATGACATACATATACCACAGTTAGCATTCCCCAGTTGAAGGACATTTATTTGATATCCAATTCATTACCACCACAAACAGGGCTGCTATGAATATTTCTGTACAACTGAGGCTTTTGCCCATTTTCATCATTTCTTCAGGGAAAAGACCCAGTAGTGGTATTGCTGGATCAAAGGGTATGCGCATTTTTGTCGCCCTTTGGGTGTAGTTCCAAATTTCACTCCAGAAAGGTTGGATGAGTTCACAGCTCCACCAACAATGTAAAAGTGTCCCAGATTTCCCACAACCTTTCCAACAATGATCACTATCCTTTCTGGTCACACTGGCCAATCTGAGAGATGTGAGGTGATACCTCAGAGAAGCTTTAATTTGCATTTCTCTAATAAGTAATAATTTAGAACAATTTTTCATATGACTATGGATTGCTTCAATTTCCACATCTGTAAATTACATTTGCATATCCTTTGAATATTTGTCAATTGGGGACTGGCTTTTTTTTTAATATGACTCACTTCTCTTTATGTTTCAGAAATGAGTCCTTTGTCAGAAACATTAGTTGTAAAGATTGTTTCCCAGTTTACTACATTTCTTTAGATCTTGGTTACAGTGGTTTTATCTGTGCAAAAGCTTTTTAATTGAATGTAATTGAAATCATCTAGTTTGTTTTTAGTGGTATTCTCCATCTCTTCCTTAGAAATAAACTGCTACCCTTTCCATAGATCTGACAGGTAAACTACTCCTTGATCTTCTAATTTGCTTATAGTAATTTTTATGTATAAATCCTGTATCCATTTGGATCTTATCTTGGTATAGGGTGTGAGGTGTTGGTCTAATCTAAGTTTTTTCCATACTAACTTCAAATTTTCCCAGCAGTTTTTATGAAAGGGAGAGTTTTTATCCCAATAGTTGGACTTTTTGGATATATCAACAGCAGATTATTATAATCGTTTCTTGCTATTGCACCTAGTCAATTCCACTGGTCCACAACTCTATTTCTTAGCCAATACCAGACAGTTTTGGTGACTGATGTTTTATAATATAATTTTTAGATCAGGTAGGGCTAAGCTCCCTTCCTTCGCACTTTTTCATTAAATCCCTGGAAATACTTGACTTTTTATTTCTCCATATGAATTTAGCTACAACTTTTTTCTTACTCATTAAAGTAATTTTTTGAAATTATTATTGGTATGGCACTAAACAGGTAGTTTAGTTTTGGTAGAGTTGTCATATTTATTATTAAAGCTCTACATATCCATGAGCAGTTGATATTTGCCCAGTTATTTAAATCTGATTTAATTTGTGTGAGAAGTGTTTTACAGTTGTTTTCAAAAAGTTTCTGAATCTGCCTTGGCAAATAGACTCCCAGGTATTTTATATTGTCTGAGATTAATTTGAATTGGATTATTCTTTCTAGCTCTTCCTCCTGTATCTTGCTAGTCATGTACAGAAAACTTGAGGATTTATCAGGATTTATTTTATATCCTTCAACTTTGCTAATATTGCTAATTGTTTCCAGTAGTTTTGTGGACGATTTTTTGGCATTCTCTAGGTATAACATCATTTCATATACAAAGATTGAGAGTTTTTTTCTCTTCTTGCCAATTCTAATTCCTTCAATTTCTTTTTCTTCCCTAATTGCTGAAGCTAACATTTCTAATACAGAATTGAATAGTAGTGGTGATAATGGGCACCCTTGTTTCAGCCCTGATCTTATTGGGAATGCCTCTAGCCTCTCCCCATTGAAAATAATGCTTGTTGATGGTTTCTAATAGATACTGCTAATTATTCTAAGGAACAGACCATTTATTCCTACACTCTCTAGCATTTTTAGTAGAAATGGATGCTGTATTTTGCCAAAAGCTTTTTCAGCATCTATTTATATGATCATATGATTTCTGATAGCTTTGCTATTGATATAATTGTTTATACGAACAGTTTTCCTAATATTGAACCAACCCTGCATTCCTGTGATGAATCCTACTTGATCAAGATGTATTATTCCAGTGATAACTTGATGTAATCATTTAGCTAAGATTTTATTTAAGATGATTGCATCTATATTCATCAGGGAGATAGTTCTATAATTTTCTTTCTCTGTTTAACTCTTCCTGGTTTATGTAACAGCACCATGTTGGTTTCATTTAAAAAGTTAAGCAGAGTTCCATCTTCCCCTATTTTTCCAAAGATCTTATATAGAAATGCAACCAATTTTTCCTTAAATGTTTGGTAGAATTCAATTGTGAATCCATCAGTTCCTAGAGATTTTTTCTTAGGGAGTTCAATGATGGCTTGTTGAATTTCTTTTTCTGAGATAGGGTTGTTATTTAATTTCCTCTTCATTTAACCTGGGAAACTTATATTTTTGTAAATATTCATAAATTTCACTTATATCATAAAATTCATTGTCATAGAGCTGGAAAAAATAATTTCAAATTATTATTTTAATTTCCTCCTCAATGGTTGGTGAATTCACCTTCTTTCATTTATGATATTAACAATTTGGTTTTCTTCTTTCTTTTTTTAAATAAAATTGACAAGAGTTTTATCAATTTTATTAGTTTTTGCTATTAATTCAATATTTTTCTTTTGCATTTATTGATTTCTTTAATTTTAAGAATTTCTCATTTGGTAATTACTTAGGGATTTTTAATTTATTCTTTCTCTAATTTTTTTAGTTGCTTATTTAGTTCACTGAATTCTTTTTTCTTTAATTTACTGATGTAAGCATTTAAAGATATAATATATCCCCCCTAACAGCTGCTTTGAGTGAATCCCATAAGTTTTGGTATGTTGTTTTCATTATTATCATTATCTTGGATAAAATGATTAATTCTTTCTATTAATTTATTTTTTGATCCACTCATTATTTAAAATGAGGTTATCCAGTTTCCAATTGGTTCTGGGTCTATATCTTCCTGGCCCATTATTGCATATGACTTTTATTGCATTGTGATCTGAGAAAGAAGTATTCATTCTTTTCTGCCTTTCTGCATGTTCCCATTAGGTTTTATGCCCTAGTAAGTGGACAATTTTTGCATAAATGCATGTACTGCAGAGAACAAGGTGTATTCTTTTCTATCCCCATTCAATTTCCTCTGTAAGTGTATCATATCTAGTTTTTCTAAAAATCTTTTTACTTCCTTAACTTCTCTCTTGTTTATTTTATGATTCAATTTATTTAGATCTGAGAGTGGAAGGTTGAAGTCTCCCACTAGTAGATTTTGCTGTATATGTCTTCCTGTAGTTCTTTCAGCATCTGCTCTTAGAATTTGGATGCTATCATAGTGGGTGCATATATATTCAGTATTGAAATAACTCTATTGTCTATAGTACTTTACAGGATGATATAGATTACTTTCTTATCTCATTTAACACTATTTATTTTTGCAGCTGCTTTTTCTGAGATAAGGATTGCAATCGTTGCTTTTTGTACTTCAGCTGAAGCAAAATCTATTTTGCTCCAAACTTTTACCTTTACTCTATATGTATCTCTCTGTTTCAAATGAATTTCTTGTAAGCACCATATTTTTGGATTCTGGCTTTTAATCCATTTTGCTATTCACTTATTGTATAAGAGAGAGTTCATCCCATTCACATTCAATGTTATAACTACTAATTCTTTATTGCCCTCCATGTTATATTTCCTCTGTTTGTATCTTTCACTTTTCTTCCCCCTTTATCCATATTACCCAGTATTTTGTTTCTGAATACCACCCCCTTCAGTGTGTTTGCCCTCCTATATCAACCCCTTCCCCTTTCTTTCCCCTTACACTTTTTTCCTTTTCCCTTCCCTTCCTTTCATTAGTTCCCCTTTTTTAAACCCCTCCCTTTCTCCATAACCCCTCCCCTTTTCCCCTTTTAATACTTGAGAGGTTAGATTTTTTTTTAAGTTAACTAATTATGCGTATAAGTTAACTTTAAGCCAAGTCATTTGAGAAGAAGAGTCAGGTGTTTCTCATCTCCTCCCTTCTTCCCCTCTATTATCATAGTTATTTTGTACTTCATAATGTAATGAGATTTACCCCATTCAGTCCTCTTCCTCCTCCTGTCTCCTTCCTATCCCCTTTTTTAAGGAGGAGGTGTTTTTAAATCATTCTATCTGAGTCTCAGAAAATTCTGAGTATCCATCACTTCTACCTAAGTACATTCTATCTAAGAGAGTTAAAATTCTTGAGAGTTATTAGAGTCTTTCTCCCAAGTAGGTCTATAGTCAGTTTCCTCCCAGTAGATAGCAGTCTCATGGATAAGTCAGGAGTGTCCAGCACTTCTGGCAAAGTATATTCTCTCTGCTAGAGTCACAATTCTCAAGAGTTATGAGAATCTTTTTCCCATGCTAAGATATAACCAGCTTTTTTCTTTACCCCCCCAGTTTCTTTTATTACCTTTTAATGTGTCTCTCAAACCTCCTGATGATGTCCAAATCTTCTATTTATGTCTAATCTTTTCATCGGGAATTTTTGGAGTTCTTCCATTTGTTTAAAAGTCCATCTTTTCCCCTTAAAAAGAATGCTCAGCTTTGCAGGATAGTAGATTATTGCCTTCCTTCCATGCTCCCTTGCTCTTTGGAACATCTTGTTACAGGCTCTTCGATCCCCTAATGTTGATGCAGCCAGGCCCTGTGTAATCCTTACTGTGACTCCTTGGTATATAAATTGTTTCTTTCTGGTTGCTTGGAGGATTTTCTCTTATATGTGATAGTTCTGGAATTTGACCACACCATTCCTTGGTGTTTTCAGTTTAGGATCTCTTTCTGGAGGGGCTCAATGTCTTCTTTCTATAACCACTTTGTGCTCTGGTTCCATGGTATCAGGGAAGTTTTCCATCACTAGATCCTGTAATATTAAGTCCAGGGTTTTTATCTCTTCAATGCTTTCAGGAAATCCAATAATTCTCAGGTTGCCTCGCCTCAATCTATTCTCGAGTTCAGTGGTTTTGCTGTTGAGGTACTTGACATTTTCTTCTATTTTTTTTTAAATTTTGTTTAACAGGTTCTTGCTGTCTCATGAATTCATTAGTTTCTGCAGACTCCATTTCTTTAAGAGAGGAGTTTTCTTTACCTTTTGCAACTCCTTTTCCAATCTGTCAATTCTACTTTTGAAAGAGCTTTCCATTTAAGTAATTGAGATTTTGAGAGAATTATTTTCCCTTTTGCATTTGCCCAATTGAGAATCTGCAAGTGTTGGGGGCGGGGGGAAGAGGCTTGGCGGTCGCTTAGTGGGGGAAACATAATCACCTTATAAGGGAATGTTACAGAACTCGGCCCCTCATTGAGTAAGAGTTCATGGGAGGCAGGACAGAGGGGATAAAAGTGTCTGCTGAGAGGTTGGGGGGAGCGGGATGTGATCACAGAAGAATAAAGACTCATTATCCACCTCAGGCGCTCTGTCTGGTTCTTCCCCCATCAAAGAGTGGGGGCCGGAGGTACCCCGAAGACTCATCATGCGTTGGACTGGTGAGTAAGAGGACGGACTAGCATAAAGAAGCCGGCGTTGTAAATAAAAATCCGGCAAGTGGCACCCGGAACAGGGACCTGATTTTGCTAGGGAACGTCTGAATCCGCTGGTCGGATTCTCCAGACAACCTCGGTCGTTTCTGACCGGGAGGAAGGAGAGGGCGTTTACTCTCAGATATTGCCTGAAGGACATATCCCTATTGTGTTGACTATGCTTCCTTTCTCTTCCCTTTCTCCTTCTGCTCTAATCACGCTCCTTGCCGTGCTGGCCTGTCTGATTGTGCCCTGCTGCCTCCTTCTCTTTTGCCGAACGGGAACTTTCCAGTTCTGCCACCTGTTAGGATTGCAGCCTCGGCTAGTAGACAGCATGGGGGGCCGGAATAGTATTCCCGCCTTTCAGCCGGAGAAGAAAGGGGTCGTTGCAGCGCAGCTTTATAAACTCTGCGCTAAGCATGGCTGTAAATTACCTATCAAGACGTGCCGTGCTTTTGTTGAGAATATCTGGAACATCTGCCCTTGGGTGCAACATAGTGGGATCCAACCAGGCAAATGGAAGGTGGTAGGGCAGCAGATGGCCTCCTATGATGACACCTGCCCGGGAAAACTGACCCCTGAGGATTTTACAGTGTATAAGATAGTGGATGCAGCCCTGCATCCCCAGAAGGTGACTTTGGCACGACCAATCAGCACTCAGGTGGGTAGCTCGTTGGCGGGATCGGATTCAGAGTGCTCAGAGGAAGAGGGAAGGCCACCCCCTCCCCTGTATCCATGGGAGGAACTTAGAAGAAACAATGGGGGAACAAGGGGCCCCCAGGGAGAAGAAAATGCCGCATGCCCCTCCTTACCGAGACAGAATGAAAAGGGGGGAGGGCGATGAATGTGGCACACTTAGAGATTCAGGGCCGGAAGTTTCCGAGCGCGGGAAGGGGAGGGGGTGCAAACAGTCCTCAGGGGTGGCAGGAAGAGGAGCGTGAGTAGGTAGGACCGGGAGGCTGCTGACGAGGAGGGAGAAGTCCGCGCTGATTGGACAGCTGCCGCGCCCCAGACTTGGCGGCCCAGCCAGGAAACAGAGGCAAAAAATCCCCCGTGTTCCTTGTCCGCCCTTCAGAGATCCCCTCAAGGGCTCCGCCCATCCGGCCTACTTGCCGCGAGTGCCTCCATAGCAATAGAGAAAGGGGAGGAGGTGGACTGGGATGACTGGGGCCTCTACCCGGTATTTACGGACCCCCTTACCGGAGCCTGAGACTACCGCCCTGTCCCTTTTAAGATGCTTAAGGAACTTAAGGAGGCCGTGACTAAATACGGCCCAAGCTCCCCTTATGTAAAAAGACTGATGCAAAACCTCTTTGCTACGCACCCTTGGACCCCTGCTGACTTTGACGAAATTGCAGCCGCGTGCCTGGATGCCTCCTCATATTTAGCTTTTAAGGCTCAGGCCCGCAGAGAGGCCTCTAAGCTGGCAAAATCCCGGGGTTATACTCCCCTGGATTTAGCCATTGACCTCCTGTGTGGAACTGGAGCCTATACTGACCCTGCTGTTCAGGCCCGGTATGGCCAGTTTGAGCTAGAGACTGTTAAAGAAACACATGTTGCAGCTTGGGATAAGATTGGAGCCATGAAAGGGGGGAGAGCCACACAGAAGTTGGTTGGGCTGAAGCAGAGAGCAGATCAGACACCCCTCTCATTTGTGAACGAGGTTAAAGAGACAGTGACTCGTATAATGGGAGACACCCCGGGATCTGATCTACTTATGAGACAATTGATTAAAGAGGGTCTTCACCCCAAAGGGATCGCAGCCATTAGCAGCCTTCCCCCCGACGCTTCATTAGAAGAAATTGTTGACAAATTGCTGTACATGCCCAGCGAGGATTCAATTCAAGCCTTAGTGACTGCCATGGAGAACCGGGAGGATAGCCTCCTGACCGCCCTTCGCGGTATGCAGGTGAGACCCACCTGTTTTGGGTGCGGAAAGCCAGGGCACCTCAAAGCACAGTGCAGGCAGCGGCCCCCCTCCACTTCAGTTCCGACCTGTTATTCCTGTGGAAAGCCAGGTCACATAGCCAGGTTCTGCCGATCCAAAGGGAAGTCGGGAAAAGGGAAAGGGAGGGACCCGGCCGCGGCCCCCCCCCCCCCCCCCCCCCCCCCCCCCCCCCCGTGCTCGAAGACAGCGGCCCCATTACTGTGACTATCCCCGTGAGGGTTGACTATAGAGAAGGGACACAGCAGAGAGAGATCGGGCCTTGGGAAACCTCGATGATTCCCATCGAGCTAAATATTTTCCCAGCGCTCATCACAGGGGCTGAGAGATGTGTGGACTTAGTCACCCATACCCAGGTCATTTTTGGTCCCGGAAGTCCCACATCCGTAAGGGTCACAAACCCCCACCCCTTTCCCACCTTGGTAAAACAGGGCCAAGAGTTGGGAAAGGCGCTGCCCTTGCGGGCCCCTCCCGCTCATGTGAACTGGGTCCACCCGGTCAGCTCTGGGAGACCACTGTTAACCGTCACGGTGGAAAATCAGAAGCTCGAAGGGATAATTGACACTGGAGCCAATTGCTCTGTCATAAATAGGGGACAGTGGAGGCGCGAGTGGCCACTCCTACAGAGCCCTCAAGCAGTGATGGGGGTGGGGGGCAATAGATCTGCCATGAAAGCAGCACACGCCTTACGGTGGTCAGCTTTGGAAGAATCTGGACTCTTCACCCCACTGTGCCTACCCGACCTCCCTTATGCATTATGGGGTAGAGATATCTTGAGCCAGCTTAACCTGACACTTGCCACCCCTGATAGCCTGCGGGGAAATTAATTGGGGCCACTCTAGAGATGAGCTTTTCCCCCAGAATAACATGGATTAATAAGAAACCTATTTGGGTTGAGCAGTGGCCCCTGACAAAAGAAAAGCTCATCGCCCTCACAGACATAGTAATGACCCTCCTGCGTGAGAACAAAGTGGAACCGTCCCTTAGCCCGTATAACTCCCCCGTCTTTGTCATAAAAAAGAAAGGGGGGAGTTGGAGAATGTTGATTGATCTTCGGGCAGTAAATGCCAACATGGTACCCATTGGGGACCCTCCAACCTGGTCTCCCTATGCCCACTGCAGTCCCGCAAGGGTGGACTATTATAGTGATTGATGTTAAAGACTGCTTCTATAGCATTCCCCTCCACCCGGAGGACAAAGAAAAATTTGCCTTTTCCCTCCCCGTGATCAATTTCCAAGCCCCCAGTAAACGTTATCAGTTCACCGTCCTACCGCAGGGAATGGCCAATAGCCCCACCCTGTGCCAGCTTTACATGGATACTCTGCTACATCCTATCAGAAAAGAATTCCCGAATTGCATGCTCATACATTACATGGATGATATCTTGATTGCAGCACCTTCTGTGACGGGGGCTCGGGCTTGCTTGCAACGCACCACCCATGTCCTCCGCAAGAAGGGGCTTCACATAGCCCTGGAAAAGGTACAGATGGATTTCCCCTATGATTACTTGGGGCATAGGATTTTTCCGGGAAAGATTAGTAGGGCGCTTCCTCCGATCAACGTCGAGGGATACACTACTCTTAATGATTTTCAGAGGCTTGTTGGCGCCATACAGTGGCTGCGTCCCGCTATGCCCCTCCCATCCTCCTTAATGCAACCTCTATATGATGTCCTTAAAGGCGACTCCCATCTGTCATCCCCTAGAAGTTGGACCCCCCAGGCAAGACAGGCGCTCTCGGAAATTTTCCGCAGAACCTCTTCCTTCTTGGTTCAATACGACCCGGAGTCGACTGTCCTCTTCCACACACTGGGGGACAGTTCCCTGGGCTGGGGATGTTTATTCCAGAGACATGGATGCCTTGAATGGCTATACCCCCGGACCACTAAGAGCATCATCCGGGACCGGTGGGAGGCCCTGGCCTTATTTTGCCTTCAGGCCTCAGAGCGATGCCAGTGTCTCTTTGGCCTCTTGCCTGTCCTCAACTTTACCCTCCCAGAGGAGGTGACCCACTCGCTAGTTGATAGATCTATCGCTTGGGCCACTGTCCTGACTACCCTCTCTCAGACCAGACTCACGCCACCTCCCGTGGTTAGAGTGTTCGCTGAACTGCACCTTTCCCGCCCGCGCCCTCTAGTGTCCCCAGAACCAGTGACCGGCCCTAATGTCTTCACTGACGCTACCAGGTTGGGCCGTGCTGTGGTCCATGACCCTGCTAGACCCGCCACCTGGATTTTTGATACCCCCTTTGACTCCACTCAGAAGAATGAACTATATGCTATACTTCAGGCTTTCCGTCTCTACAGAGACACCCCTTTTAATCTTATTACTGACAGTATGTATTGTGCCATGCTAATCCCTCATTTAGAAGATGCCTTCATTTCCTCGACTTCTTCCATTAGCCCACTCCTTATACAGCTACAATCCTCCCTCCGTGATAGAAACCACCCCCTGTTTGTTCTTCATGTGTGCTCTCACGTTTCTTCCACTGGCCCCATATTCCAGGGCAATGCGGAGGCAGATAGGGCTCTCTTGTTAAACCTGTCCACACCTGCCCAGCTGGCACATGGTAAGTATCACTTGTCATCCAGGTCGCTCCGGCGCCTATACAGCATTCCCTGGAAGGAGGCTCGCCAAATTGTGCGCTCCTGCACTTTTTGTGCTCCCTTTAGACAAGCCCTCCCCGCGGAGGGGTCTAACCCACGTGGGGACGGCCCCAATGCTCTTTGGCAGATGGACATTACTCACCTGGGTCGTAAGTACATACATGTCTCGGTGGACACCTTCTCCTCCTTCACCTTCGCCTCTCTACAGCCAGGAGAAGCGGTTAAACACGTTCTCTCACATCTATATGCCCAGATGGCTGTCTTAGGCGTCCCCTCGGCTATCAAAACCGATAATGGGCCCGCCTACACCTCGAGAGCCTTTGCTTCCTTTTGCAAAGAATTTTCCATTTCCCATTCCACCGGGATCCCTTACAATCCCACTGGCCAAGCTTTGGTAGAAAGAGCAAATCGCACACTCAAAACTACGCTCTTTAAACAGAAAGGGGGAGTTGGCAGGTCACTGACCCATTCAGACCTGTCTCAGGTACTATTTACCATGAATTTCCTACAAGTCAGGGATGACGGCACTACAGCCGCCCAGAGATTTTTCTCCCCAAAAAGACATGCTAAGAAAGAACCAACGCTCCTGCCCTCTCCCACCAAGGCCCTACCAGGCTCTAAAGTCATGTGGAGAGATGAAGAGGGAGGTTGGCATGGCCCTGTAATGGTAAAGAACAGAAGACAGGGCCACCTGTCATTTCATCCCGAGGATAAGATAGAAGAGCCAGAAAGATGGCTCCCTGTTTACAAGATAAGAGACCTTGATTAATGCCCAACCCTACGGGGTGAGAGGAATTTCTTCCTTTTTCAGGCCTTCTGATCGTCGTAGGGATCCTTGGAGGTGCTCCATCTGAAGGAAATCCGACATGGGGAATACTCCGAGTTATTCCCTCTCCCCTTCCGGTAGCACGGAACTCCCCGATCTACCCTCGCCTGCTAGTGACCAATACATCGATGGGGCTCCCTTCTGCATATATGGACCCCGCTGAAGCACCGGTCCAGAACTCCTTCTGCTGGGACCTGAACAACTCCCTATGTTTCGACATCGGGGAAGAAAATCGGTCCTGGAACTTCAACTCCACAGGGCAGAACGATTTTAACTATAGCACTGCCCCGAATGACCCCTGCGTCGGCCTTTTCCCGCAGACGACTGTCAGCCCAGCAGGGACAAAAAAGGGGACCCAGCTCCGAGGCCTTCTGGGTTGGAGACCCCTGGTGAATCAAACTCAACGGGACTTCACGATTCCTCGGTGGGGCCCCTCATGTGTGGCCACAGGGGAAGACATCGAGGATCCCATACCATGGAGGGATTGCCAGATGGCGGGAGGATACCCCCTTGAGGGTGAACAAGGACGCTGATTCTGGGAATCACCCTACTTGTTGTCTGTTTCTGCCGCCTAGCTAGGCGACAGAGGGGCTATATGCTTCTTACTCAGAAAGCCTTCATGGCCATGGAGACGGGGGAGGATCCCCAAGTCTGGCTAGCCGCCATGCATGACATGTGACACCTAGGGGTAAGACGAGGTAAACCCCAAGACGGGCAACCTCTCCTAACCCAGCCACCTAAGACAGGCCCTGAGGGTGTCGGGCGCCTAGGACGGGCAAGGTCCTGGGTTGAAGGAGATGACCTAAGACAGGGTTCCTCGCCCCCGGCTATCAGAGGCCAGTAGAAATGACACCGCTTAAGGCTAACCTCAGCACCGCTTAAGGTCACACCAAGTGATAACCTTGTAAAACAGAAAGGGGGAGATGTTGGGGGCGGGGGGAAGAGGCTTGGCGGTCGCTTAGCGGGGGAAACATAATCACCTTATAAGGGAATGTTACAGAACTCGGCCCCTCATTGAGTAAGAGTTCATGGGAGGGAGGACAGAGGGGATAAAAGTGTCTGCTGAGAGGTTGGGGGGAGCGGGATGTGATCACAGAAGAATAAAGACTCATTATCCACCTCAGGCGCTCTGTCTGGTTCTTCCCCCATCAAAGAGTGGGGGCCGGAGGTACCCCGAAGACTCATCATGCGTTGGACTGGTGAGTAAGAGGACGGACTAGCATAAAGAAGCCGGCGTTGTAAATAAAAACCAGGCATGCAAGAATTTTTCTAATTTTGTATTTGTCCAATTGATAATCTGAGAGATTTATTCTCATTTTGTATTTCTCCAATTGTATTTTCCAATGATTTGTTTTCTTGTTGAAACGTGTTAATTGACTCTCCTATATTTTCCAATTGATTTTTAAACTTCTTCCTTATTTCTTCAAGGAAGTCTTTCTGTGCTGGAGACCAGATCATTTTCTCCTCAGAGGTTCTAGGTCTCTCGGAGTTAGTATCTTTTCTTTCCAAGAATTTTTCTATGGATCCACTTTTCTGCTGACCTTTCTTCAGTTTGCTAAGACCTTGGACTGGGGAGGGGCTGGTTCACAGAGGTTTGGCGTTTGGATCCCTAGAGGCTTTACTTCCTGAGTGTAATATCTCCAGCTGGCCAGTAGGGGTGCTAGAGGATTTGCTCACTGAGTACAATTTATCCAGCTGGCCAGTAGGAGGTGCTGGTTGCTTTCTCTGGAGTGTCTGTGACCTTGATTGAGGCCTACTCCATTAGCCTGAGGGGAGCAATTAAAGCTTTAAATACTTTTGTCCTCAATCAAAGGTGAGCTTTATCCTGGGGTGAGGTCATCCCTCTCCCTATTGTCAACTGAGTTGGTTCTTCTGCTCCCATACCTGTGCTTGGAGCAGAAGTAGTCTGTAATTGTGTTTGTTCTGAGAAGAGGCCTCAGCCTCAATGGAGGCATGGATTCAAAGTTCCTCAGACCAAAGGAGTCCAGGGATGGTGTCCGCAGCTCTCCTGCAGTGGAACTTCTCCCCCCCCCCCAACCATGCCAGCAAGGTCCAGAGGATCAGTGCCAATACCAATGCCTCTGATCCCTAATTGGCCCAAGCCCTCATAGTCCAGGCCACCCCCCATCAAACAGGTTCCGTTCTTGGGCCCTCAGGCTCACGGGTCTCCAACCCCATAGCTAATCAGGCTGATCCACAGCTGATCTGTCCTCTGAGCCCTGACTTACCCATGATTGTGGAAGACAAATTCAGAGGTAGATGTTCTTTCTCCTGGCTATTCTTTCTGAGTTTTGTGAGTCAGATTTCTATTAAGCGGTGTGTTTCCATATCATAGATGGGGAAAGATCAGGAGACTTTAGAACTGTGCCTGTCTTCTCTCTGCCAACTTGGATGGAAGTTCTAAGATAATGCTTTTTTTTTTCAAGGTAACGTTAATAGTCTTTGGTCTTTGTTCAAATTCCACATTTCTTTCTCTATATACAGATGGTATTCTACATTTTAGATGTCCCAAAATTGTGCCTCATTGATGCACTGAAGGAATGAATAAGTCCATTCAGTTTGATCATCACACCCATGTTTCTATTAGGGTATACAATGTTTTTCTGGTTGTGCTTATCTTGCTCAGTATAAATTCATGCAAATCCTTCCAGGCTTCTCTGAATTCCAATCCCTCCTGGTTTCCAATGGAACAATAGTGTTCCATGAAATAGATATACCACAGTTTGTTAAGCCATTCCCCAATTGAAGGACATTCATTTAATTGTCAACACTTTGTGACCACCAATAGGTGTGTTATCAATATTTTGGTACAAGTGATGATTTTATCCTTTTTATACTCTCATCAGGGTATAGACCCAGTAGTGGTATTGCTTGATCAAAGGTTATACACATTTTTTTGCCCTTTGCACATAATTTCAAATTGCTCTCCAGAAAGGATGAATGAGTTCACAACTCCACCAACAATGTATTAATGTTCCAGCTTTCCCAGAGTCCTTCTAACCTTGATCATTTTATTTTCTCGCCATAATGGCCAATATTATAGATGTGAGGTGGTACCTCAAAGATGTTTTAATTTGCATTTATCTATTAAGTAAAAATTTAGAACAATTTTTTATATGATAATGGATTATTTTGATTTCCTCTTCTGTAAATTGCCTTTGCACATCCTTTGACAATTTGTTAATTCAGGAATAGCTGGGTTTTTTTTGGAAAATTTGACTCAGTTCTTTGTATATTTTAGAAATAGGTTCTTTTGGGGCAGGTAGGTGGTGCGAAAGATAGAGCACCAGCCCTGGAGTACTCCCTGAAGTTCAAATTTGGCCACATATTCCTAATAATTTCCTAGCTGTGTGGTCTTGGGCATGCCACTTAACCCCATTGTCTTGCAAAAAAATAAAAGAAATAAAAGAAATGAGTCCTTTGTCAGAAATACTAATTGTAAAAATTATTAACCAATTTACTACATTACTTTTAATCTTGGTTAGAGTGTTTTTGTTTATGCAAAAGTTTTTTAATTTAATGAAATCAAAATTATCTAGTTTGTTTTTAATGATGTTCTCCATCTCTTCCTTGGTCATAAACTGCTTTGCTTTCCATATATCTGACAGATAAACTACTCCTTGATCTTCTACTTTCCTTATAATGTTTTTTATGTCTAAATCCAGTATTCATTTTGATCTTAAAATGGTATTAGGTGTGAGGAGTTGGTCTAATCCAAGTTTCTTCCATACTAACTTCCAATTTCCTGACAGTTTTTATCAAAGAGAGAATTTTCATCCAAATAAATCTTTGGACACTTTAGATTTATGAAGCAGCAGATTCCTATAATCATTTCCTGCTATTGCACATGGTCTGTTCCACTAATCTACCACTCAATTTCTTAGCCAGTACCAGACAGTTTTGGTGACTGATGCATTACAATATAATTTTAGATCAGTTAAGTCTAAGTAACCTTCTCTTGCACTTTTTTTCTTTGAACCCCTGGAAATTCTTTACTTTATATTTATCCGTATAAAATTACTTATAATTATTTTTAACTCACTAAGAATTTTTTTGGAATTTTGATTGGTAAGGCACTAAACAAGTACAGTTTTGTTCGAATTGTCATTATTATAAAAACTTGACCTATCCATGATGAATTGATTTTTGCCTGGTTATTTAATTCTAATTTTATTTGTGTGAGTAGTGTTTTGTAATTGTTTTCAAAAAAGTTTTTGAGTCTGCCTTGGCAGGTAGACTCCCAGGTATTTTGTATTGTTTGAGGTTACTTACTTAGAATGAGATTTCTCTTTCTAGCTCTTTCTGCTCCATCTTGCTAGTCATATATATATATATATATATGTATATATATATATATATACATATATATATATATATGTATATATGTGGAGGTTTTATGAGGGCTTATTTTATATCCTGTGACTCTGATACAGTTGCTAATTATTTCTAGTAGTTTTTAAGATGATTTTTTTTGATTCTCTAGGCATACCATCATGTCATCTGCAAAGAGTGAGAGTTTTGTCTCTTCCTTCCCAATACTAATTCTTTCCATTTCTTTTTCTTCTCTATTGCTGAAGCTAACATTTATAATACAATATTGAAAAGTAGTGGTGATACTGGAGAGCCTTGTTTGACCCCTGAACTTACTATGAATGCCTCTAGCCTGTCCCCATTGCATATAAAGTTTGTTGATGGTTTCCAATAGATAATGCTTATTGCTCTAAGAAACAATCCATTCAGTCCTATGCTCTCTACTGTTTTTAGTTGGGATGAGTGTGATATTTTGTCAAGAGCTTTTACAGCATCTATTGATATACTCATATGATTTCTGATAAGTTTGTTATTGATATAATTGATTATATTGGCTGTTTTCCTAATATTGAACCAAGCCAACATTCCCAGGAGTTATCCTACGTGGTCATAATGTATTATCCTAGTGATAACTTGTTGTAATCATTTTGCTAATATTTTATTTAAGATTTTTGAATCTATATTCATTAGGGATATAGGTCTATAATTTCCTTTCTCTGTTTTAATTCTTCCTGGTTCAGGTATCAGCACTATATTGGTGTCATAGAAAGAGTTAGGCAGCATTCCATCTTCACCTATTTTTCCAAAGAGTTTCTATAGATTTGAAACCAATTGTTCCTTAAATGTTTGATAGGATTCACTTGTGCATCCATTTGACTCTGGAGATTTTTTTCTTAGGGAGTTCAATAATGGCTTACTAAATTTTTGTTTCTGAGACAGGGTTGTTAAGGTATTTAATTTCCTCTTCATTTAAACTGAGAAAATTATATTTTTGTAAATATTCATCCATTTCACTTAGATTGTCAATTTTATTGTCATTGAGCTGGGTAAAATAATTCTGAATTATTTCTTTAATCTCCTACTCATTGGTGGTGAGTTCACCTGTTTCATTTATGATACTAGCAATTTGGTTTTCTTCTTTCTATTTTTTTAATGAAAATGACCAGGGGTTTATCAATTTTATGTGTTTATTCATAAAACCAGCTCTTGGTTTTATATACGTTCCATAGTTTTCTTGCATTTAATTTTATTAATTTCTCCTTTAATTTTTTGAATTTCTAATTTGGTATTTAATTGCAGTTTTTGAATTTGTTCTTTCTCTATTTTTTATTTGCATATTTAGTTAATTGATTTCTTCTTTCTCTAATTTATTCATATAAGCATTTAAAGATATAATATATTCCCTGAGAGCCACCTTGAGTGCATCCCATATGTTTTGGTATGTTGTTTCATTATTGTCATTATCTAGGATGAAATAATTATTTCTTTCAATAATCTGTTATTTGATTCACTGATTTTTTTAAAGTGAGGTTATTTAGGTTTCCAATTACTTTTGGGTCTGTATTTTCCTGACTCAATATTGCATATGATTTTTATTGCATTATGATCTGAGAAAGATGTATTCACTATTTCTGCCTTTCTGCAACTGATCATGACGTTTTTAATGTCCTAGCACATGGACAATTTTTGGGTAAATGGCATGTACTGCAGAAAAAAAGGGATAATCCATTCTATCCCCATTCAATTACCTCCATGTTCTATCATATCTAGGTTTTCTAACAATCTATTAACCACCTTAACTTCCTTTTTGTTTATTTTATGATACGATCTATTTAAATCTGAGAGCAGGAGTTTGAGGTTCCCCCACTAGTAGAGTTTTGCCCTCTATGCCTTCCTGTAGTTCTTTGAAATTCTCCTCTGAGAATTTGGATGCTATACCACTGGGTGCATATATATTTAGTATTGTAATCATTTTTATTGTCTATGGTACCATTTAGGAGGATATAGTTTCCTTCCTTAACTCTTTTAACACAATCTATTTACTCATCTCCTTTGTCTGAGATAAGGATTGCTACCCCTGTTTTTTCACTTCAACTGAAGCAAAATAAATTTTGCTCCAACCATTTACCTTTATTCTGTATGTATCTGTCTGCTTTAAATATGTTTCTTTTAAGCAGTATATTGTATAATTCTGGTTTTAATGCACTATGCTATTTGCTTACTTTGTAAGGAGTAGTTCATCCTATACACAATCATAAAGTTACAATTACTATTTATTGCCCTCCATTCTATCTTCCCTTGGTTTGTATTCTCACCATTTACCTTTAACCATATTTCCCAGTAGTTTGTTTCTGAATAATGCCACCTTCAGTGTTTTTGCTATCCTATATCAAGCCCCCTCCCCTTTCTTTCCCTTTTTCCTTTTCCCCGTCTTCCTTACCTTTCTTCTGTTGGTTCCCCTTTTTTCTCCCCATCCCTGTTCCCTGCTCTTCTTTTCACCTTTTCATACTTGAAAGATAAGATAAGTTTCTTAACTGTATGTTAACTTTAAGCTAAATCTGATAAATGGAAGATTCAGGTGGTTCTTACCTCATCCCTTCTTCCCCTCTATTGCAATAGGTCTTTTGTACTTATTAATTTAATGAGATTTACCTCATTCAATTGTCTCCTCCCTCTTGTCTCCTTACTGCCCCCCTTTTTAAGGAGGTATTGTTTCTAAATCATTCTATCTGAGTCATAGAAAAGTCATGAGTGTCCATCACTTCTGGCTAAGTGTGTTCTCCCTAATACAGTTACAATTCTGAAGAGTTATGAGAATCTTTCTCCCAGGTTGGGATATAGCCAGTTTCATCTTATTGGATAGCAGTTTTTTTACTTTAACCTTTTATATATATTTTTAGCTTTTCATGTGTCTCTTGTGCCTCCTGTTTGGTGTCCAAGTTTTCTATTGAGTTCTGGTCTTTTAATCAAGATATGTTAGCAGTCTCTCATTTCATTGCGTTCATCTTTTCCCCTAAAAGAGAAGGCTTCTTTTTCTGTATTTTTTCAATCATATTTCTACTAAGAGGTCTCTTTCATGTTATTTTTGAGGGGAACCAGGAGCATTTAGCACAGTGCCGCCTGTCTTCTCTCAACCATCTTGGCTAATAGAGTCCTTTAATGTTTTTAATAGGAATTGATGCTGAGTTTTTTTAAATTGCCAAATTTTTAAAAATTATTTCTTCTGTATTTATTTTCTAGGTAAGTTGTTTTTTCCAATGAGATATTTCATAGTGTCTTCTATATTTTCATTCTTTTGTTTTTATCTTGTAATTTTTAACAATTTCTTAGAATTCACTAACTTCCATTTGGTCACTTCTAATTGTTAGATAAAAATTTTCTTCAGTAAGCTTTTACTTCCTTTTCCATTTAGACAATTATTCCTTTTTTCTTCAATTAATTTTTGTACCTTTTTCCATTTGGCCAATTCTACTTTTAAGATGTTCTACCTGTTGTTTTTTGGTCCTTCTTTTACATTTGACCTTTTTTTGTGGTATTATTTTATTAAGTAATTTTTTCTTCAGTAATCTTTTAGTAATTTCAGTAATTTAAGCTATAGACTCATTTTCCATGATTTTCTTTAATTTCTCTCATTTTTTAAAATTTTTCTTCAATTCTCTTCCTTGATTTTTGAAATCTTATGGAGCTCTTAAATGACATGCTACTAATTCGTATTTTTTTTCTTGGAGCCTTTGGACAAATTATTATTTGTTTTTTCTCTCTTTTTTAAAACTTATTCTATTTTTATATATTTTTATGAGGCAAAGGGTTTAAGTCACTTGTCAAAGGTCACATGGATAGGTGATTATTAAGTGTCTTAGGTTGTATTTGAATTCAGGTCCTTCTGACTTCAAGGTTACTGCTTTATCCAGTGTCCACCAAGTGCCCCAGCCCTTGTTGTTATCTACTGAGATTGTGTGTTGAAATTACTGGTCCCTATAATTTTCCATTTTCACACTTTTTTTCTCTTATTTTCCATTTTGTCAACCTAAAATTTCATTTTACCTCCTTAAAGTAGGACTCTTATTCCAGTATTGAAGGCACACTTTGACAAGCTTCTGTGTTTTTATGAAGATGTTTTCAGAGATACTTCTGGGGACCTGTAAATTTTCTTCGAAGGTGGTATGATCTAAAGAGAGAACACTTTCCTAACCTGGACTCTGGTCTGTGATTGACCACAAATGCTCTTTTCACCCTTGGAGTTGTGAGGAGTGTTCCTGCTTGTCTTCTGCAGCAAGTTCTAGTTTGCTAGTACTTCTCTCCACTATGTGACTGCTATCTGCCCTGTTGACTTTTCAAGTTGCCTGGTGTCTCTGGTCTGAGAGTTCTGCAAACTGCCACTCATTTAGTCTCATGAAAACCTGCCACCACTTTACTGGCATTACCTGCACTGGACTGTGCTCCTCTTTTACCCTGATGAAAACTTCCAAGTTATTTTGGACTGGAAAAATGTTTCATTTTATCTTTTAGTGAGTTCTGTCTCTGGACAAATGTTTAGTGTTGTTATTTAAAGGTATTTGAAAATGTTTTGGGAAGATCTTGGGTAAAACTCTGGAATTTGTTTATAGTCATTATTTAAAAGTATTTAAAGTTGTTTTGGATAGAGCTAGGGTGAGATCCAGCCTTTGTTGCTCTATTTTGGATTTGCCTCTCAGAACAACATAATCTTAATAAATACTAAATTGTTGAGGAGGATAAAAGAAGAGAGTAAATTTTTGATAATCAAAGCTCAATTTAGATATTGAACTTTTTAAAATTAAATGTATTTTTATGTTCTTCATGTGACCTATTTCTCTAAAACTCACTCCAAAATGTTATCATATTTACATATCTATTTGCCTTTTTTAACCCAATGAAAGGAAAGTTTCCCAGGCATGGGATTTTGTTTTGTTTTGTTTTCTGAGTTTACACTCCTTCGATTATACAATTTACATTCATCAACAAGAAAATAAATGTCTTTTAGCCTCAATTTCCTTTTTTTTCATAAAAATATAAGTAATTAACAAAACATATAATGCATAAGGTTGCTGAATCAAATGAAAGAATATATAACAGGTTTCTAAAACCTTAGAATGATATCAAAATAGTAATTATTATTCTGATTCTAAGGAGACATTATGGCTCCCCATAATCATTGGAGGAGAACTAAGAAATTTATCTACTTATTCTTTAGAATATTCTTTTTTTCAAATCTGAGTGATACTCAAATTCTCAATTTCCAGTCTTTCTTTGAGTCCATATGTGCTTTTTCAATATGGTTTTCATAAATACAAAGGAAATGTTATTCAAGGAAATGTGATGAACAGGTTTTCCTGAGTTAAGACAAGTGAACTGGTTTAGCAAACATTGAATGAAGTATGTGTCACTTAAGTTTTAATGAAAATTGTGAAAATCACATGACTTTGGCATTTCAATTCTCATGCTCATAGATATAGCTATCTGTATTCAAACCATTTGTCCGCCATAGTTATTTGATGAACCTTTCAAAGAGCTAATTTCACTTATTTTTTTGACAAGCCTCCAAGATCAGGTCAGAATGGTCAACTTGTGTCTCTACAGCTAACATGTCAGGTTCACAACAAAGAATATTAATACTATAGTAGGCTTTTCTGAATCCTTCCAGTTGTCAATTCTCTTAACTTCTGGAATTCTTTGTATTATTTTGTATATGTTTATCTATGTATTTGTTAAATTCACACTGGGATTAGCTATCTTCTAACTCAAAGAAAATTATGTTTTGACCAATAAGTAAATAAACATTTGTCAAGTATTTACCACGTACCAAACACTGCCTTTAAGTACAAGATATATGAAGAAAGGCAAAAGATGGGCACTGCCCTCAAGAAATTGGTGAATGCAAATTATTTTCAAATAAGCTATCAAAAGATTAAATGGGAAACAATCAACAAGGAAAGGTTTCCTAGAGCAAGAAGTGGAGATTAAGAAAGAAAACATTCCAGGCATGTCAAACAATCATTGAAATCAGAATCAGGAGATAAAGTATCTTATTTGAGGAATAATAAAAAGGCCCATGTCACTGGATAGAAGAATATGTAGGAGAAGGAAGGCATAAGTTTAAGACTTCAAATGTAGAGGTGGGGGTTAGTCATAAATAATTTTGAATAGAAACAGAAGATTTTATATTTTATCCTGGAGGTAAGAGGAAGTAACTGAAGTTTGAGTGGAGGGCTGACATGATCAAACCTATGCTTTACTCTGGTAATGGATGATGGACTGGAGGAGGGAGAAACTTGTTGCAGGTAAATCAACCATTGGACTATTGGAATAGTCTAGGAATGAGGGTATTAAGGCTGCACCAAGGTGGTGGCAGTAGCCGATCAGAGGAAATCGGGTATGGGAAAGATGTAATACAGGGGAAATCAAGAGGCATATCCCACTTGGTGAAATATAGTGAGATATGGTGAGGAATAGAAAGAAATACCTAGGTTGCCTAGGAAACCTGGGAAATTGGGAGATTAATAATATCCTATTAGTAACAGAAAAGTATAGAAAGAAAGAGGGTCAAGAGGAAAGATAATGAATTCAATTTTGAACATGTTGAGTTGACGATGAGTGAAAGACATCTAGTTGGAAATGTCTAATAGACAGAGGGAGATACAAGACCAGAATGGTTAGAGCTTTATAAGTAGATTTTTAGAATTATCAACAGAATTCTTTATTGAATCCATGCAAGTTGTTGAAATCAAGTGAAGTAGTAGATATGTGTAAAACAAAACTGAGAACTGAAGTGGGTATAGCAGAGACAAGGTTCACAGTTCTACTGTTTAATACAAAGTCACTTTCTATTATACTAGTCCACTATAGACAAAGGATGCAATATTTCCTTAATTGTGCAACAGAAATATTTCAAAATTTCATTAGCTTAATGTATGTGACTATGGCAAGACTTTGTTGGTTCATAGTTTTTGATGCTGTTATATTCTCAAATTACATGGGTGAAGTTATTTACCTCAAAGAGAAAGATAAGGTAGAGAGATTTATTTCAAAACAAAAGCAAAAGTAAAATCATTCCTTCAAAACAAAGCAGAAAACAAAAGACAAATCCAATAAGCATCCCTAAGGTGTATGTGTAGGGGCAGTAGGGAGGGTTTTTCTCTTTTGAACTTTCCATTCACTAATGATATCTTCCTAAGACCAAAAAGATTACTTAATTCAACTTTATTTGTTTACTTCATGTAGAAATAGACCAACCACTTGTCTAGGTAAAAACTTCCCATATGGAAAGGACTGATAATTCTTACATTGCTTGGTTGTTCCACTGTTTTGTGTAATGAACCACAAGTGGAAGGATGAATATAGGAATTATCTAATATTGATTTTAAATTGTAAGCATAAAAACTGAGACATATGCTGTTAGCAATGTTTTAAACTAAATAATAGCATTAGTGAGATCAATTCTGTAGATGTGTCATTTGACTAGGTGTCCTTGGGACCAACAATATGATGAGTTTGAATAAGCATTTAATAAATAGTAATTGAGCTGATAACTACACAAAAGTTACAGGCTAGAATCCCTGTGTTTCCCATTGAGAACTCTCATATTTCTTTTGGAATATAAATTAATTTGCCTCAATTTTCTTAAAGAATAGGAAGAGCTAATAATGTATGATATTTAATAATTTTATAAAATATGGACAAACATTTATTTACTTTGTTTTTAACATAATTTATAGTATATGCAGAAGGATGGGAAGTAGGAGATAACAATTTATATAAGACTTAATATACATCAGTGTGAAATGAGTTGAAGAAAAAATTACAAACTACTCTACTAGTTTTTATAAGAACATGTTAATTAGAATCAGAGCCAGACAAAACTGAAACAGTTAAGCAACAAAAATTATGCATCAGATAGTGTGATAAGGACTTTAAAAATGATCTCACAATAATCCTGCATGATAAGTGTTATTGTTTTCCCTAATTTACCGTTGAGTTGAAACTGAAGCTAAGGAATTTGCTGGGTTTATCCAACATTATGTCTCTCAGACTGAATTTAAACTCAGACCTTCTTGGTTTCAAGCCCAGCCTTCTCTTCAATGTGTCACCAACTACCTTTGGTACCATGCTTGAGCAAGTGTTTTTTTATGACTGCTTCTTCATTTTTTCCAATACCCCACCAAGATCCCTAACTTTCACTCCCTCTTTGACCTCATGCTACCCAAGGACAATCAACATTTCTCTTTTATGAAAACTGCAGTCTACGGAATGGGGAGCATCCTGGAAATGGAATTATAATGAAAAGCATTTAAACATCAACCCCAGGAGTTATAAACTCTTTGAGTTTAGCCAACTCACTTTGTTTTTTAGAACATATGGTAAATAAGTTAGTAGTTTCATGTTATAACCTACCTTACTCATAACGTTGTAAGAAGAAAAGATATGTTTTAGATTTTAAAAAGATCCCTAAAATTTTGAGTCATCATTATTATTCACTCTAGGGAGGCAACAGGTATCATTGGAAAGAAGACTGAATATGAATTCCATGGCCTTAAATTCAAATTTTATCTTTATTGATTACTCTATGAACATGACCTTGGAGAAGTTACTTAACCAGGATGGTCCTCAATTTTTTCACTAAAATATGAGAGAATTTGACTAGTTTAACTCTGAAATTTGCTCCAGCTCTACATCTATGAAATCTTTTATGCTATGGAAAATATTTTTTATTAAAAGTCACCAAATTGCAGTATAAATTTGTAAAATCACCTATGAATTAATTCAGGACAGCAAGCCAATAAGAGTTGTGAACAAAGAATATTTATAATAAAGCTTTAAATTAGTATAGCATGACAGTTTTCAAAGTTCTCTGTTATTTGTTAAATTTTTTTGCATCTCTTAGTCAACTTGAAGAGGTAGGAGAGAAAGAATGAATAAACTCATTTTACCTATATGAGACTTACCCCAAAACATTCATATTCTAAAAATCAGAGGGTTGACTTCTACTCCAGTGTCCTTTCTACTGTGTTCAATTCAATCATTTTTCAGTTGTTTCTGATTCTTCATGATCTTATTTGTTATTTCTTTGCAAAGTGATCTGCCATTTTCTCCAACTCTTTATGGATGAGAAAACTGAGGCAAGAGGGTAAAATGACTTACTCAGAGTCCCATAGCTGGTCTCTGAGGCCAGATTTGAACTGATTATAAGCCCAGTTCTCTATCCACTGCACCACAAAGCTGCCACATATCACTTCAACATAATGTCATGATTTCACTTTTAAATATAATTTAAAGTTTTTAAATCTGGAGTTTTCTAATTCATAGAAATTCTTTTATTGTTATAATATTTTAATTTGGTTCACTATTATTACGTATTCTGAGTGTGTATAGAGATGTTTCAACTGTCATCTTCTCTCATCCTATCAGTACTACTATCAAGTTAATAATTCATATTTTCTTCTTTCATTATTTCTAAACACTTTCTGCATATATATATATATGTACATTTGGCTCATTGCATTTAGAATCTTGCTATGAAGTCTCCAATAGAATATTATATAGGCATACACATGTATGTACATATATGTATACAGACACACATGTATCCATCTATTTATCTGCGTATCTATATATGTATATATATATATATGTATATCCAATCATTTTTGGAGTTATGCATAGGAAAAATGAGACTGTTCTAAAAATTCAACACAAGAAGAATATAATGAGATTTCCACATGAATGAAGCATAATATCTTTAATATTGTATTATAAAAATGTGTCATGCCACTTGCCCTGTGAAAACACTCTGGGAGTAGTATAGTGTAAGGAAATGCTTTGCAAAATTCATTTCAGTATTTTGAATTTTGATGTTATCCAGAGAATTTTCTTGTATTGCTAACTGCAGACAATAATTCTCAATGGTATTTATTTTCTACTTTGTTATTCTATCACTTAGTTATCTAGGTAATAATTTGAAATGACAAACATTTAAAAGAATGATAGAAATGTATATCATTATGTCAATGTTATTCAAACATCTTGAAATTGAGCCCACCAGAACAAAAATAATAAAGTTCTATGTGTGAAAATCAATATAAAAACTAGTTAATTTTTGGTGAAGCATTTGGTTTCCATACTTGCTTCTCTATTCTCTGTAATTAATGAAGGCAGGAGCTCAAAATTATGGCTGAACATGGGTCAAGGCAGACCTGGAAAGTGTGGAGAAAAGGTAGCTGAGGATTTCACATTCTGTAACACCCATGTTGGGTGCATTAAAGAGAGGAGGGAAAGATTCCCCTGCATCATTTATGGCTCCATATTTTTTTCTCAGAAATTTTCTTGACACCAAGAAAGAAAGGCTATAAAGACCAGGACCAAGTAATTGTGTCATTTAAATACTCTGTGGTTATCCTAAGGATGATGTGAAAATTTAAGCTATGAGGGGTCATGCTGTGACAAACCAAATGAAGTTATCAGCAGGGATATCATTTTCATGCTACCAGCACATACTGGACCCCTAATGGATATCTAGCAGGTATGCTAGCCTGCAGGGTCACACTTCATAGAGCAGTCAACAGATGAATTGATTTCCTAAGCTTCCTCATTACCTTGGATTTCTGACAAGCCAGCAGAAGTGAAAAATTCAAATACGGATTTTCAAACGTGGCTGGATTTTCAATATTGTTGAGTATATTTATGTTTTCCTATGAACAATATTCTGCCTGCCTCTAGGTCTGTTTGGACTTTTAGCCAGTGGTTTAAAAGAAGCATTCATTATTTAGGAGAAAGTTTTTTTTTTTTTTCCTGAAACTGTAGCACACTAGCTAATGTAGGAGAAATATATCAAATAGTTAAGCAAGATATACGGATCATGTGTAGGTTTTTCCTTTGTGTTTGGAGACAAATCTAGATACTGGGTTTTCTAGATGATGTAAAAGTAACTTCTCCAGTTTCTATTCTAGACTCATACCTTCAGGTGAAACATTTGTCACAACTGACTCATAGGAATATTACTATTTTTCCACATGCATGAAGTCATTATTATTTATCCCTTGCTTATTCTTTGTCATCATTTTCTTGTATTCTTGAGAAGTCATATTGGGTCAAGATTTTTTAGGGATTCGTGGAGTATGATGTTTATTTTTAGTTCTTTGTTGAACCCACTCAATATTCTCCCTTACTATATTGTATTTAACTCTCTTCGATTTACATTATGCATAGTTATTTTGTATTCTCTTATATAGTCTCTAAAAATGAAAAGTGTTAAACTCCTTGAAAGCAGAGATTGATTCATTTTCTTTTATAAATATTTTATTTTATTTTAATTTGTCCCAGTTACATGCACAAATTTCAACATTGATTTAAAACCTTGAGTCCCAAATTCTTTCCCTTCCTGCCACTTCAGTCATCCTTATAGAGAAAGCAAGTTATTTGATTTAGGTTAGAAATATGTATTCATACTTAAAAAAAGAAATGTGTATTCATGGAAACACTACCACAATAGTCATGTTGAAAAAGTAAACATAATACCCTGCCAAAAAAAGAAACCTTAAAAAGAAAAGTTTAAAAAAACATGCTTCAATATTGATTCAGAAATCAATAGCTCTGTCTTTGGAATGCATAATATTCATTATCCTATGTCCTTCAGAGTTTTCTTCTTTCACAGCAATGCTGAAGAATCATTCACAGATGATCATTTCACAATATTACTGTTACTTTATATACAGTAAATTTCCCATTTATTCTTCTAATATAGTACTTTTAATAAGAGAATTGTATTCATCAGTTTTTTTCAAGGCAAACGAGGTGAAGTGGCTTGCCCAAGACCACACAGCTAGGTAATTATTAAGTGTCTGAGGCTGGACTTGAACTCAAGTACTCCTGACTCCAGGCCCAGTGCTCTATCCACTGCACCACCTAGCTGCCCCATTCATCATTTCTTATAACAGAATAGCATTTTATCTTAATCACATACAACAATTTGTTCAACCATTCCCCAACTGATGGTTATCTTCAATTTCCAGTTCCTTGTTACCAGAAGAGTTGCTATAATAATTCATAAGCATATAAGCTCTTTTCCTTCTTGTTTTTCATCTTTACCAGAATATAGACCTGGTAATGTGGCATTGCTAGGTGAAAGGGTAGGCATGGTTTAATGGTCTTTTCAGTGTAATTCTAAATTGCTCTACATCATTGTTGAATTCCTTCACAACTGCTCTAATAATGTCTCATTATTCCTATATCCCTTCCCAGAAGTTCTGTTAGACAATCCAAAAGGTATAAGTTAGTGCCTCAAGATTATTCCAACCCGTAATTCTCCTGCTAATAGTGATTTGGGATATTTTTAATTTTTTATATTTAATATTTATATATTCTCATATTGTACAAATGATTTTTATACATTAATAAAATATTCTTGTTTAAGAGTAAACAAAATACCCCCCTCTGCCCCCAAAATATAGACTTGCTTGAGTGATAAAGGGGAGAGAAAAAAATTAAAATTTAAAAAATAATAATAATAGTAATAATTGTAGGTATGGCCAGGTGGCACAATGGATGGAGCACCAGCCCTGGAGCCAGGAGCACCTGAGCCCATATCTGGCCCTGTAACACATTTAACAACCACCTAGCTGTGTGACATGCAAGCCACCCCAACCCCCAAACCCCACAAAAACCAAAAAAGAAAAAAAAATCCCAAAATGAAATAAAATAGTAATAATAGTAGGGGTGGCTAGGTGGCGGACAGAGCATTGGCCCTTGAGCCAGGAGCACCAGGTCCAAATCCGGCCTCAGACAATCACATGCTATGCAGTCCCAGGTAGGCCACCCAGCCCTATTTACCCTGCACCCCTTAAAAAATAATAATGATAAAAAATGTGCTTTAGTCTTTGTTCCAACACCAACAACTCTGTCGCAGGTGGATCACTTTCCCTATGTTAAGTCAATCGCAAAAGTCACCTCCATATTTTTTCTAATGTTGCCATTGCTGATCTCAATTCCTTCCCCTTGTACCTCTCCACTTCCATGTCCTACATTTTCTCTCTCCTTCCACTCTGACTGTGCTGCAGGGTAGCTGAGCTGTGCAGCAGACAGATCCCTGGCCCTGAGGCCAAGAGGTCCCGAGCCCCCATACCACCTCCTAGACCTAGCATAAATCTAGCCCCATGGTCCTGGACAGGCCATCCAATCTAGGCCCCTTTCAAGAAGTAAAAAAGAAAATGTGTTGTATCTGACCCTTCTCCTCCCATGGTCCATCTTCTCCTACATCACTCACATCCCCCCCTTCCCCTGCCCCCCCCTCCTTCCCACTCCAGATGCCTGTACCCCATTGAGTATATATGCTGCTTCCTCTCCTAACCACCTCCGATGAGAGCAAAGAGTACCTCATTCCCCCTTGACTTCCCCCCCTTCCATATCATTGCAATATCTCATTGCAATAAAAACATCTTATTATATGAAATATTTTGGCCTATTCCCCCTCTCCCCCTTCTTTCTCCCATTACATTTGTCTTTGTTGCATTGACTCATTTTTACACCACATTTTATCTTCAAATTCAGCTTTCTCCTGTGCCCCATCCACAAAAGCTCCCTCTACCTGCTCCCCAATTAAGAAGCTTCATATGAGTATTATTAGCGTCATTCTTCTATGCAGGAATACATGCAGGTCATCATCATTAAGTCCCCCATACTTTCCCCCACTCCTCTAATCTCCATGCCTCACCCGAGTCCTGTATTTGAAGATCAAACCTTTGGTTTAGTTCCAGCCACTCCAACAGGAACACCCGAAATTCCCCTGGTTCACTGAAAGTCCATCTTCCTCCCTGGAAGAGGACATTCAGCCCTGCTGAGTAGTTGATTCTTGGCTACATTCCAAGCTCCCTTGCCTTCTGGTACATTACATTCCGAGCCCTAAGAGCTTTCAATGCAGCTGCTGCCAAGTCCTGTGTGAGCCTGACTGCAGCTCCATGGTATTTGAATTGTGTCTTGGCTGCTTGTAGCACATTCTTTTGGACTTGGGAGTTCTGGAACTTGGCTATAATATTCTTACAGCTTGGTTTTGTGGATCTCTTTCTCAGAGGGATCGGTGGATTCTCTCCATGTTCATTTTGCCCTCTGCTTCTAGGATATCAGGGCAATTTCCTGTAGAAATTCTTTGAAAATGATGTCAAGGCTCTTTTCCTGATCATGACCTTCAGGTATTCCAATAATTTTCAAATTATCTTTCCTAAATCTCTTTTCCATATCAGTTGTTTTGTCAATGACATGTTTCACATTTTCTTCTAGTTTTTCATTTTTTTGGTTTTGAAGTATTGATTCCTGATTTCTCATATATTCATCAATCTCCCTGAGTTCTATTCTTTGTCTGTAGGATTTGTTTTCCTCAGAGAGTTTTCCTATCTCTTTTTTCCATCTGGCCAATTTTGCTTTTTAAAGCATTCTTCTCCTCAATAACTTTTTGAACTGTTTTATCCATTTGACCTAAGCTGATTTTTAGCATGCTATTTTCTTCAGCATTTTTTTGGATTTCCTTGACCAAGCTGCTGACTTCATCTTCATGGCTTTCCTGCATCTCTCTCATTTCTTTTCCCAGTTTTTCTTCTAACTCTCTCATTTGACTTTCAAAATCTTTTTTGAGCTCTGTCATAGCCTGAGCCCAATTTCTGTTTTTTCTTGGAGTCTTTAGATGCAGGAGCTTGTGCTTCCTCATCTTCAGACTGAGTGTTTCGATCCCTCTTGGCCTCATATGCAAAATATTCCTCCATGATGTTCCTCTTTTTTTCTCTCCTTGCTCATTTTCCTAGGCTAAGCCTGTTTTGGGGGTGCTTCCTGAGCTTTTGGGACACTCCCACAAGGATCTCAATGTGTGAGGCTCTGTCCTCCCTCCTTGTCTGTGAATGATCATATGTACCCCCCTCTGCCACAGGGCTGAGGTGGGGGGTCACTGCTGTTCTATGGGGGGACAGCCTTAGACTGAGATCAGTATCTGAATGTGGTCAGAACTCCAGCAGCCTATTCCAAGGGCAGAGCTCTGCAGTCTCTCTCTAGTCACTCTCCTCCCTAGGTTCAATGGGCTTATGCCCTGGGGGCTCCAGCTCTGCTTCTGTTTCCTAGATCTGGCCATGCTGCTGGCTGTGTGCTCTGAGGGCTGGGCTTCACTTGCTGTCTCTGACAGAGGTCCTGCAGCTGTTCCACCAATTTGTGCTTGGTGTTCCCCAGGGCAAAGGTCAGGAAACTCTCCCCCACTGCTGTGAGCTGGGGCTCCCAGCACCCTGGGACTGCCTCCAGGAGGCTAAAGTTCTTTTGCTCTGGCAGGCCACCCCTCTGACAGCCACCCCTCCAACCCCAGGGAGCAGAGCCTTTCTGCTCTTTTCCAGGTTACCTTGAGTAGGATAACTGCCTCACTGGGTCCCTCTGCGGGTTCCGTCTCTTGAAAATTTAGTTAGAGTCCTTAGTTTTGAAGATTTATGAGAGAGCTCCTAAGACCACATCAGCCCTTGTCACCATCTTGGCTTGCTGGGATATTTTTTAAATGATTTGAATAGCTAGCATTGAAAAATCTTACATGAAAACTGTTCATATTTTTGTTAATTTACCAGGTGGGGAATGGCTCTTATTTTTTTATACATTTGACTCAATTCTTTTTATGTGAGAAATGATGATTTTTATCAATGAAATTTATTTCAATATTTTTTTCTCCACAATTGCTACTGTTAACTGTATTTACCTCCATTGTCCAAAAAAACCAAGGAGGAGAATGCCTTAAAAAGCAGAACTGGTCAAAAGGGGAAAGATGTGCAAAATTTCCCTCAAGACATTATACTTTTGTAAGAAATCAAGAAAAAATAAAGCAAAAGAACAAAAAAAAACTAGAAGAAAATTTGAAATATCTCATTTTAAAAGCAGTTAATCTGGAAAACAGAACTAGGAGAGATTATTTTAAAACTATTTGACTACCTGAAAGCAATCACCAAACAATGAGTTTAGGCATCATTTTTTTTAAATTATCCAAAGACAAGTGTCCTATTATTCTAGAAGCAGAGAGTAAAATATAAATTGAAAAAATTCATCAATCAACTCCAGGAAGTGATTCCAAAATGAAAACTGCCAAAATGTCAGACCGCTTAAGTCAAAGAGAAAATACTGCAAGAAGTCAGATAGAAACAATTCAATTATCTTGGAGTAACAATCAGGATAACATCAGATTTACCAGTTTCTATAATAAGGAATCATAGGACTTCTGGAAACCAAATAACTACCCGGCCCAATTGAACATGTTATTTAAGGGGAAAAGATGGGCATTCATTGAAATAGGGGACTTTCATACTAGCCTGATGAAAAGAGTAGAGCTGAATGGACAATTTGATCTCCAAATATGAGATTCAAGTGAAGCAGAAAAAGACAAACAGAAAAGGAAAATAAAAGGGGAGAAGAATGGGGTAATTTATTTCATAAAAAAGAGGCAAGAGAAAATTTTTAGAATGGAGTAGAAGAGAGGTAGGTAAGGGGGAGTGAGTGACTCTTATTTTCATTGCTATTGACTCAGAGAATAACATAAACACTCAATTGGGTATAGAAATCTGTCTTACCTCAGAGGGAAGTCAGACAGTAAAGGAATGGGAGAAAGGGGTTGGTAGTAGGTTAAATAAGGTAAGGAATATTGTGAGAGGAATTAGTCAGATGCAAAACATTTTTGAGGGGGAAATGGGTGAAAGGAGAGATAGAATAAATGGGGGCATTTTTTTCTTCTTTTGCTTGCTCATTTTCTAAGGCTATGACTTGATTTTAACTTTTTTGTTAAGGTGAGACTCTGGTTTCAGGATGGAGGACACATTGTCCCAAGCTTTTGAGGGTTTTTCAAGCTGTTTTCAAAGATATTTCTAAGCACCTGCAAGTTTTCAATTTTTCCAAGATCTTATGAGAAGTTATGACTAGTCTTCTTGCCTGTGCTCTGTTTTGTGGGTGAACACAAGAACTCCTTTCAGTTTGGGAATTGTGAGGAAGATCCCTGCTCCACTGTAGTAGTAAGCTTTATTGTGCTTCTGCTCCTCTTCCTGTGACTGAGGCCCAGATTGTGACCCAGATCAGAGTCTGCGCAAAGAAACAGAGTCCTACCTCAGGGATAGCAAATAGACCCCTGTAATCTTCTTCCAACCCCCTTATCATCCATGGGCTGACAGCTCCAAAAGTAGCTTCTGCTACTGATTCAGGAAGTTCCAAAGCCTAGTGAGATCTGGTCGCCATTGCTGATACTTGTGCTGGACTGTGCTACAATCTCATCCCAGTGAGGTAGATTTTCTGTTGACCTTCTAAGTTGTCCTTGACAATCCCTTGGGTTGAGAGGTTTGGAAACCATTACCACTGCCACCGATCCATTCAGCAATCTCCTTGTTCCTGGATGGCTGGGGTCTATTACCTCAGTCATAGCTCACACTCCTTTCTCACCCTAGTGCAGCAGACCCTGCTGATATTCTAAGTTGTCTTGGGTTAGAAAATTAATTCACTCAGGCTTTTTGTGAGTTCTGTCATGCTAGAATTTGGTTGGTGGTTTTGGGGAGAAACTTGAGCAAGTCACTACCTTTGCTCTGTCATCTTGGCTCTGTTTCTCTTCAGATTGATTCATTTTGACTAAATATCCTCACATCTAGCACAATGTCATTGTAGATTATAAGGCCCTAATCAATGCTATTTGATTTGATTGCTTGAATTTTTATCCCACCCACCCAATGAATGATAATCAGCTTGCAAAATTTGAGAGTTGAAAGGGACTTCTGAGGTCATAAAAAGCAACACATAAGCTCAAATGGATCATCTTAACATCATCATACTTTTTATTTGATCATATAGTCTTTACTGTGTGGTTATAAAATTTAAAACTAGAGTAAATATGTCATAGCCCTGAATGATATCTGATGATGATGATCATGATGATCATGATATTTGTTCTTTATTCTCTACATTTCTGGCATTAAAGAAGAACTGAATGAAAGGATGTTGTACTAAGTCACCAGTCTCACTTACTCCTCTGGAGTCAACTGGGACCAGTGGCCACATATGACTCTAGACACTGAGATGGTCTTGGATGTGAGGCAATCAAGGTTAATAATTTGACCTATATCACAGCTAGTAAGTGTCAATTGTCTAAGGATAAGATATGAACTTAGGTCCTCCTGACTCTAGGACTGGTGCCCTCTAAGGTGCTATAGGACTGGTACTATATGGAAAATTTGGTTTCCTTAATATGCAACTGACTTCTTGATGAATCCACACTATATCATTTTGTTAGTTGTATTTATCAAGGATGATGCAAAAGAAGTTCTTTTTTAAAAAGTGAAATCTCTGTGTTTGTTTTTTAATAAAACATTAAATGTAGTGGGAAGTGGAGCAGCTATACTGTAGAGTCTAAGCTCAAGCTCTACCTATGACAAATACTAGTTATGTGGTCTCCCCAAAATTATTCAAATTATTGTTGCTTCAGGCAAATTGCTAACACTATAAGTAAAAGAGAAAAACAGAAGGGAGTTTGCTCGTACTGAAATTCCTATAGAAGTGAAATAACAAATCTTGGAAGAAAAAAGGAAGTAAAAGTCTTCACTAAACAAATTCTTGTTGTGGTAGTGAGAGGAGGTTAGCATGAGTGTTGTAATTTTTCAAAGACTTTTTTCTTCTTCATTTGCTTCTGCAATCCTGCCTTTTGTTGGCTTTGTTTTTAATGATTATGTTATTTGGTTTCATCATGTTAGCCTTTTCTTGTGTCTCAGATATAAATCTCATTTGATTATACTGCTACTATTCAATAAAGTCCAACTCTAAATGTTATCCCATTTGAAAATTTTGTGGCAAAGATGCTATAGTGGTTTGCCAACTCCTTGTTAGTTCATTTTACAGTTGAAGAAATTGAGGGTAACAGGCTTAAGTGATTTGCCTTTTCAAATAGATAAGAAGTGTTGAGATCGGAATTGAATAAAGGAAAATGAGTCTTCTTGACTCTAGGCCTGGGAACTGTAATCTCTATATTATTTAGTTGCCCTAATTTTTTCATATTGAAAAAATTTTTTGAGATATTGTAAAGTATTTTTTGCTAGAATTTTACTTTAATTTTTGTTTTTATTTATCAGTGATATAAACTTATTCTTCTTTTGTTTCTTCCTTCTGTTTTTTCCTGGTTTAGATATTATGACTTCATTTCATAAAAGAAGTTCCACTTATCCCTTCCATATTGTGACTATTCCTCCTGCAGTTTTGATATATAACATATTAGAATAAAATAATGGAAATTTTTGTGAGTTTGTTAAAGGTTACAGATGACACACGAAGGTCAACTGATGACCCAGAAAAAGTTAAAAAACATCAGAAATGCTAAAGATTATATATATATATATATATATATATATATATATATAATATTGTATAATATTAAAATATTTTATGTTTTACTACCAACTGGTTGAAACTTCTTTATTTTTACATGAATTTTCCGAATTGTGGTTATACCACATCCCTAACCAACTGCTGTTTCAAGGCATATTTTCTTTCTCATTTTGTGACAAGAATTTCTGTAGTTTAGATAGTAATTGTTCTTTAAAGGGTTGATAGGATATACTAAATTTTGTGTACCAGGATTTCTTTTTGTTTTTCAAATAAGCAAAATAGTGCATAAAGAGTAAGAACTGGAGTCACAGACTTAAATTAAAATCTAGAATTTAACACTTATTGGGTGATCCAGGGCCAAGCATTATTTTCTATTTACCTCAGTTTCCACTTCTGTAAAATGGAGATGATTATAACAGGAACTATCAACT